>NW_025317574.1:0-54132 GCF_018873765.1 Telopea speciosissima
ATGTACTTTTTAAGATTTTGTATTTTCTAAAAAGTGTCCTTATCTCTTATTAGACGTGTGGATACGATGTTGAGGGTCGTGACCTTCGGATCGATACCTATTTCGGCATAAGTTCATTTTTGGTTTAAACATGACTGAGTGGGTCGTTTGGGGTTATTTGGCCACACTTCTGTACTTTTTTGGGTTTAGGATTTTCTCAGAAGTGTCCTTATCACTAATTAGACGTGTGGATGTGATATTGAGGGTCGTGACCTTCGAATCGACAGCTATTTCAATATATTCATTTTTTATTTAAACCAGACTAGGTGGGTCGTTTGGGGTTTATGGTGGCATTCCTGTACTTTTTTGGGTTTGGTATTTTCTGAAAAGTGCCCTTATCTCTTATTAGATGTGTGGATGCAATTTTGACAGTCGTGACCTTCGAATCGATACCTATTTCTACATATATTCATTTTTAATTCGAACCAGATCAGGTGCATCGTTTGGGGTTATTTGGGGGCATATCTGTACTTTTTTGGGTCTGGTATTTTCTAAAAAGTGTGCTTATCTCTTATTAGACACCTGGATGCGATGTTGGGGGTCGTGACATTCGAATCGATACCTATTTCGGCTTATGTTTATTTTCGATTGAAACCAGACCGGGCGTGTCGTTTGGGGTTAATTGGAGGTATTTCCATACTTTATTGGGCTTGGGATTTTCTTAAAAGTGTCCTTATCTCTTATTAGTCGTGTGGATACGATGTTGAGGGTTGTGACCTTCGAATCGATACCTATTTCGACATATGTTTATTTTCGATTTTGAACAAGATCGGGTGTGTCGTTTAGGGTTATTTTGGGGCATTTCTGTACGTTTTGGGCTTGGTATTTTCTAAAAAGTGTTCTTATCACTAATTAGAAATGTGGATGCGAAGTTCAGGGTCGTGACCTTCGAATCGATACCTATTTCGGCATACGTTCATTTTCGGTTTAAACCAGACCGGGTGGATTGTTTGGGGTTATTTGGGGGCATTTCTGTACTTTTTTGCGTTTAGGATTTTCTAAAATGTGTCATTATCACTAATTAGACGTGTGGATGCAAAGTTGAGGGTTGTGACCATCGACTCAATCCCTATTTCGACAAATATTCATTTTCGGTTTAAACCAGACCAAGTGTGTCGTTTAGGGTTTTTTTTACGGGATTTATGTACTTCTTAGGGTTTTGTATTTTCTAAAAAGTGTCCTTATCTCTTATTAGACGTGTGGATACGATGTTGAGGGTCCTGACCTTCGAATCGATACCTATTTCGGCATAAGTTCATTTTCGGTTTAAACATGACTGATTGGGTCGTATGGGATTAGTTGGCGGCATTTCTGTACTTTTTTGGGTTTAGGTTTTTCTAAAAAGTGTCCTTATCACTAATTAGACGTTTTGGATGTGATATTGAGGGTCTTGACCTTTGAATCGGCACCTATTTTGACATATGTTCATTTTCGATTTAAACAAGGCTGGGTGGGTCTTTTGGGGTTTTGTGGCGGCATTCCTTTACTTTTTTGGTTTTGGTATTTTTAGAAAAGTGCCCTTATCCCTTATTAGACGTGTGGATGTTATTCTGACAGTTGTGACCTTCGAATCGATGCATATTTCGACATATGTTCATTTTCAATTTAAACCGGATCGGGTGGATCGTTTGGGGTTATTTGGGGGCATATCTGTACTTTTTTGGGTCTGGTATTTTCTAAAAAGTGTGCTTATCTGTTCTTAGACACCTGGATGCGATGTTGAGGGTCATGACATTCGAATCGATACCTATTTCGGCTTATGTTTATTTTCGATTGAAACCAGACCGGGTGGGTTGTTTGGGTATAATTGGGGGTATTTACGTACTTTATTGGGCTTGGGATTTTCTTAAAAGTGTCCTTATCGCTTATTAGTCATGTGGATGCGATGTTGAGGGTCTTGACCTTCGAATCGATACCTATTTCGACATATTTTTATTTTCGGTTTTGAACAAGATCGGGTGTGTCGTTTAGGGCTATTTTGGGGCATTTCTGTACTTTTTTGGGCTTGGTATTTTCTAAAAAGTGTCCTTATCACTAATTAGATGTGTGGATGCGAAGTTGAGAGTTGTGACCTTCGAATCGATACCTATTTCGGCATACGTTCATTTTCGGTTTAAACCACACTGGGTGGATCATTTGGGGTTATTTGGGGGCATTTCTGTACTTTTTTGTGTTTAGGATTTTCTAAAAAGTGACATTGTCACTAAGTAGACGTGTGGATGTGAAGTTGAGGGTCGTGACCATCGAATCAATACCTATTTCGACAGATATTCATTTTCAGTTTAAACCAGACCAAGTGTGTCGTTTACGGTTTTTTTATGGGATTTATTTACTTCTTAGGGTTTTGTATTTTCTAAAAAGTGTCCTTATCTCTTATTAGACGTGTGGATACGATGTTGAGGGTCGTGACCTTCGAATCGATACCTATTTCGGCATAAGTTCATTTTTGGTTTAAACATGACTGAGTGGGTCGTTTGGGGTTATTTGGCCACACTTCTGTACTTTTTTGGGTTTAGGATTTTCTCAGAAGTGTCCTTATCACTAATTAGACGTGTGGATGTGATATTGAGGGTCGTGACCTTCGAATCGACAGCTATTTCAACATATATTCATTTTCGATTTAAACCAGACTAGGTGGGTCGTTTGGGGTTTTATGGTGGCATTCCTGTACTTTTTTGGGTTTGGTATTTTCTGAAAAGTGCCCTTATCTCTTATTAGATGTGTGGATGCAATTTTGACAGTCGTGACCTTCGAATCGATACCTATTTCTACATATATTCATTTTTAATTCGAACCAGATCAGGTGCATCGTTTGGGGTTATTTGGGGGCATATCTGTACTTTTTTGGGTCTGGTATTTTCTAAAAAGTGTGCTTATCTCTTATTAGACACCTGGATGCGATGTTGGGGGTCGTGACATTCGAATCGATACCTATTTCAGCTTATGTTTATTTTCGATTGAAACCAGACCGGGCGTGTCGTTTGGGGTTAATTGGAGGTATTTCCGTACTTTATTGGGCTTTGGATTTTCTTAAAAGTGTCCTTATCCCTTGTTAGTCATGTGGATGCAATGTTGAGGGTCGTGACCTTCGAATCGATACCTATTTCGACATATGTTTATTTTCGGTTTTGAACAAGATCGGGTGTGTCGTTTAGGGTTATTTTGGGGCATTTCTGTAATTTTTTGGGCTTAGTATTTTCTAAAAAGTGTCCTTATCACTAATTAGATGTGTGCATGCGAAGTTGAGGGTCGTGACCTTCGAATCGATACCAATTTCGACATATGTTCATTTTCGGTTTAAACCAGACCGGGAGGGTAGTTTGGGGTTATTTGGCGGCATTTCTGTATTTTTTTGGGTTTGGTATTTTCTAAAAAGTGTCCTTATCTCTTATTAGACGTGTGGATGTGATGTTGAGGGTCGTGACCTTCGAATTGCTACCTATTTTGGCATATGTTCATTTTTGGGTTAAAGCAGACCGGGTGGGTCTTTTGGTGTTATTCGGTGGCATTTCTGTACTTTTTTGGGTTTTGTATTTTATAAAAAGAGTCCTTATCTCTTATTAGACGTGTGGATGCGATGTTGGGGGTCGTGACCAACGAATCGATACCTATTTTGGCATATGTTCATTTTCGATTTAAACCAGACTGGGTGGGTCGTTTGGGGTTTTATGGGGGAATTTCTGTACATTTTTGTGTTTGGTATGTTCTTAAAAGTGTCCTTGTCACTTATTAGACGTGTGGATGCGATTTTGACGGTCCTGACCTTTGAATCGATACCTATTTCAACATATGTTCAATTTTGGTTTAAACCAGATCGGGTGGGTCGTTTGGGGTTATTTGGGGGCATATGTGTACTTTTTTGGGTCTGGTATTTTCTAAAGAGTGTGCTTATCTCTTATTAGACACCTGGATGCGATGTTGAGGGTCGTGACCTTCGAATCGATACCTATTTTGGCATATGTTTATTTTTTATTTAAACCAGATCGGGTGGGTCATTTGGGGTTAATTGGGGGTATTTCCGCACTTTGTTGGGCTTCGGATTTTCTTAAAAGTGTCGTTATCGCTTATTAGTTGTGTGGATATGATGTTGAGGGTCGTGACCTTCGAATCGATACCTATTTCGACTTATGTTTATTTTCGGTTTTGAACAAGATCGGGTGGGTCGTTTAGGGTTATTTTGGGGCATTTCCGTACTTTTCTGGGTTTGGTATTTTCTAAAAAGTGTCCTTACCACTAATTAGATGTGTGGATGCGAAGTTGAGTGTCCTGAACTTCGAATCGATACCTATTTTGACATATACTAATTTTTGGTTTAAACCAGACCGGGAGGGTTGTTTGGGGTTATTTGGTGGCATTTCTGTACTTTTTTGGGTTTTGTATTTTCTCAAAAGTGTCCTTATCTCTTGTTAGACATGTGGATGCGATGTTGACGGTCGTGACCTTCGAATTGCTGCCTATTTTGGCATATGTTCATTTTTGGGTTATAGTAGACCAGGTGGGTCTTTTAGGGTTATTCGGCCGCATTTCTGTACTTTTTTGGGTTTTGTATTTTCTAAAAAGATTCCTTATCTCTTACTAGACGTCCATATGCGATGTTGAGGGTCCTGACCATCGAATCGATACCTATTTTGGCATATGTTCATTTCGATTTAAACCAGACCGGGTGGGTCATTTGGGGTTATTTGGGGGCATTTTTGTACTTTTTTGGGTTTTGGAATTTCTAAAAACTTTCCTTACCACTAATTAGACATGTGGATGCAATGTTGATGGTCGTGAGCCTTGAATCGGTACCTATTTCGACATATGTTCATTTTCGATTTAAACCAGACCGGGTGGGTCATTTAGGGTTATTTGGGGGCATTTCTGTATTTTTTTGGGTTACAATTTTCTAAAGTGTCCTTATCCCAAATTAGGCGTGTGGATGCAATGTTGAGGGTCGTGACCTTCATATCGATACCTATTTTGACATACGTTCATTTTTGGTTTAAACAAGATCGGGTGGGTCGTTTGGGGTTTTTTGGCGGCATTTCTGTACTTTTTTGGGTTTCGTATTTTCTAAAAAGTTTCCTTATCTCTTATTAGTCGTGTGGATGTAATGTTGAGGGTCGTGACCTTCGAATCGATACGTCTTTCAGTATATGTTCATTTTCAGTTTAGACCAGACCGAGTGGGTCGTTTGGGGTTATTTGGCGGTATTTCTGTACATTTTTGGGTTTATGATTTTCTAAAAAGTGTCCTTAGCACTAATTAGAGGTGTGGGTGCGATATTGAGGGTCGTGACCTTCGAAGCGATACCTATTTTGACATATGTTCATTTTCGATTTAAACCAGACTGGGTGGGTTGTTTGGGGTTTTATGGCAGCATTTCTATACTTTTTTGGGTTTGGTATTTTTGAAAAAGTGTCCTTATCTCTTATTAGACTTGTTAATGCGATGTTGAGGGTCGTGACTTTCGAATCGATTCCTATTTTGACATATGTTCAGTTTCGGTTTAAACTAGATCGGGTGGGTCCTTTGGGGTTATTTGGGGGCATTTCTATATTTTTTTAAGTTTGGTATGTTCTAAAAAGTGCGCTTATCTCTTATTAGATGTCTGGATGCGATGTTGAGGGTCGTGACCTTCGAATCGATACCTATTTCTGCATATGTTCATTTTCGGTTTAAACTAGACCGGGTGGGTCGTTTGGGGTTGATTGGGGGCATTTCTGTACTTTTTTGGGCTTGGGATTTTCTAAAAAGTTTCCATATTAAACGTGTGGATGTGATGTTGAGGGTCGTGACCTTCGAATCGATACCTATTTCGATATATGTTCAATTTCGATTTTGAACCAAACCGGGTGGGTCGTTTAGGGTTGTTTGGGGGCATTTCTGTACTTTTTTGGATTTGGTATTTTATAAAAAGTGTCCTTATCTCTTATTAGACATGTGGATGCGCTGTTGACGGTCGTGACCTTAGAATCGATACGTATTTCAGTAAATGTTCATTTTCGATTAAAACCAGACCGTGTGGGTCGTTTGGGGTTAACTGGGGGGATTTATGTACTTTTTTGGGTTTAAGATTTTCTAAAATGTGTCCTTATCACTAATTAGGCGTGTGGATGCGATGTTGAGGGTCGTGACCTTTGAATCGATGCCTATTTCGACATATGTTCATATTTTGTTTAAACCAGATCGGGTAGGTCGTTTAGGGTTTTTTTGGGGCATTTTTGCACTGTTTTGGGTTTAGTATTTTACAAAAAGTGTCCTTATTTCTTATTAGACATGTGGATGTGATGTTGAGGGTCATGAGAATCGATACCTATTTCGGGATATTATCATTTTCGATTAAAACCAGACCGTGTGGGTTGTTTGGGGTTATTTGGGGGCATTTTTGTACTTTTTTGGGTTTAGGATTTTTTAAAAACTGTCCTTATCACTAATTAGACGTGTGGATGCGATGTTGATGGTCTTGTGCCTCGAATCGATACCTATTTCGACATATGTTCATTTTCAGTTTAAACCAGACTGGGTGGGTGGTTTGGGGATTTTTGGCAGCATTTTTGTACTTTTATGGGTTTAGGATTGTCTAAAAAGTGTCCTTATCACTAATTAGACGTGAGGTTACGATATTGAGGGTCTTGACCTTCGAATCAATACCTATTTTGACATATGTTCCTTTTCGGTTTAAACCAGACCGGGTGGGTCATTTGGGGTTATTTGGCCGCATTTCTGTACTTTTTTGGGTTCGGTATTTTCTAAAAAGTGTCCTTATCTCTTATAAGACGTGTGGATGCGTTGTTGGGGGTCGTGACCATCGAATCGATACCTGTTTCTACATATGTTCATTTTCGATTTAAACTAGACCAGGTGTGTCGTTTGGGGTTTTTTCTGCGGCATTTTTGTACTTTTTTGGGTTTAGATTTTTCTAAAAAGTGTCATTATCTCTTATTAGACGTGTGGATATGATGTTGAGGGTCATGACCATCGAATCGATACCTATTTCGGCATATGTTTATTTTTTATTTAAACCAGACCGGGTGGGTCGTTTGGGGTTAATTGGGGGCATTTTTGTACTTTTTTGGGCTTGGGATTTTCTAAAAAGTGTCCTTATTTCTTATTATACGTGTGGATGCGATGTTGAATGTCGTGACCTTCGAATCGATACCTATTTCGACATATGTTCGTTTTCGATTTAAACCAGACTGGGTGGGTCGTTTGGGGTTTTATGGCGGCATTTCTGTACTTTTTTGGGTTTGGTATTTTCAAAAAAGTGTCCTTATCTCTTATTAGACGTGTGGATGCGATGTTGAGGGTCGTGACCTTCGAATCGATACCTTTTACGACATATGTTCATTTTTGGTTTAAACCAGATCGGGTGGGACATTTGGGGTTATTTGGGGGCATTTCTGTGCTTTTTTGGGTTTGGTATTTTCTAAAAAGTGTGCTTATCTCTTATTAGACACCTGGATGCAATGTTGAGGCTTGTGACCTTCGAATCGATACCTATTTCAACAAATGTTCATTTTCGATTTTGAACCAGATCGGGTGAGTTGTTTAGGGTTATTTGGGGGCATTTTTGTACATTTTTGGGTTTGGTATCTTCTAAAAAATGTCCTTATCTCTTATAAGACGTGTGGATGCGATGTTGAGGGTCGTGACCGTAGGATCGATACCTATTTCGGCATATTTTCATTTTCAGTTTAAACCAGACTGGGTGGGTCGTTAGGGGTTATTTGGGGGCATTTCTATACTTTATTGGGTTGGGGATTTTCTAAAAAGTGTCCTTATCTCTTATTAGATGTGCGGATGCGATGTTGAAGGTCAGGACTTTCGAATCGATACCTATTTTGGCATATCTTCATTTTCAGTTTAAACCAGATTGGGTGGGTCGTTAGGGGTTATTTGGGGCGTTTCTGTACTTTTTTTGGTTTGGGATTTTCTAAAAATTGTCATTATCTCTAATTGACGTGTGGATGCGATGTTGGGGGTCGTGTCCTTCGAATCGATACCTATTTCCGCATATGTTCATTTTTTGTTTAAACTAGATTGGGTGGGTCGTTAGGGGTTATTTGGGGGCATTTCTATACTTTTTTGGTTTTGGATTTTCTAAAAAGTATCCTTATCTCTTATTAGACTTGTGGATGCGATGTTGAGGGTCGTGACCTTCGAATCGATACCTATTTTGGCATATGTTCATTTTTTGGTTAAACCAGACCGGGTGGGTCGTTTGGGGTTATTTGGCGGCATTTCTATACTTTTTTGGGTTTGTTATTTTCTAAAAAGTGTCTTGTCACTAATTAGAAGTGAGGTTGTGATGTTGAGGCTCGTGACCTTCGAATCGATACCTATTTCGGCATATGTTCATTTTCGATTTAAGCCAGACCAGGTGGGTCGTTTGGGATGTTTGGCGGCATTTATGTACTTTTTTGGGTTTAGGATTTTCTAAAAAGTGTCCTTATCACTAATTAGAGGTGAGGTTGCGATGTTGAGGGTCGTGACCTTCACATCGATACCAATTTCGACATATGTTCCTTTTCGATTTAAACCAAACCGGGTGGGTCGTTTGGGGTTATTTGGCGGCATTTCTATAGTTTTTTGGGTTTAGGATTTTCTAAAAAATGTCATTATCACAAATTAGACGTGTGGATGCAATGTTGAGGGTCGTGACCTTCGTATCGATACCTATTTAGACATATGTTCATTTTCGATTTAAACCAGACCGGGTGGGTCGTTTGGGGTTATTTAGCAGGCATTTTTGTACTTTTTTGGGTTTCTTATTTTCTAAAAAGTGTCCTTATCACTAATTAAACGTGAGGTTGCGATGTTGAGGGTCGTGACCTTCGAATTGATACCTATTTTGGCATATGTTCATTTTCGGTTTAAACCAGACCAGGTGGGTCGTTAGGGGTATTTGGCGGCATTTATGTACTTTTTTGGGTATAGGATTTTCTAAAAAGTGTCCTTATCACTAATTAGACGTGAGGTTACAATGTTGAGGGTCGTGACCTTCGAATCGATACCTATTTCAGCATATGTTCATTTTCGGTTTAAACCAGACCAGGTGGGTCGTTTGGGGTATTTGGCGGCATTTTTGTACTTTTTTGGGTTTAGGATTTTCTAAAAAGTGTCCTTATCACTAATTAGACGTGAGGTTACGATGTTGAGGGTCGTGACCTTCAAATCGATACCTATTTCGACATATGTTCCTTTTCGGTTTAAACCAGACCGGGTGGGTCGTTTGGGGTTATTTGGCTGCATTTCTGTAGTTTTTTGGGTTTAGGATTTTCTAAAAATGGTCCTTATCACTAATTAGAGGTGTGGATGCAATGTTGAGGGTCGTGGCCTTCGAATCGATACCTATTTAGACATATGTTCATTTTGGTTTAAACCAGACCGGGTGGGTCGTTTGGGGTTATTTAGTAGGCAGTTTTGTACTTTTTTGGGTTCGGTATTTTCTATAAATTGACATTATCTCTTATAAGACGTGTGGATGCGATGTTGAGGGTCATGACCTTCGAATCGATACCTATTTCGGCATATGTTCATTTTCGGGTTAAACCAGAACTGGTGGGTAGTTTGGGGTTATTTGGGTGCATTTCTATACTTTTTTGGGTTTAGGATTTTCTAAAAAGTGTCCTTATCTCTTATTAGACGTGTGGATGCGATGTTGAGGGTTGTGACCTTCGAATCGATCCCTATTTTGATGTACATTCATTTTCAAATTAAAGCAGACCGGGTGGATCCTTTGGTGTTATTTGGGGGCATTTCTGTGCTTTTTTGGGTTTATGATTTTCTAAAAAAGTGTCATTATCACTAATTAGACGTGTGGATGCGATCTTGAGGGTGGTGACCAACAAATCGATACCTATTTCGACATAAGTTCATTTTCGGTTTAAACCAGACCAGGTGCGTCGTTTGGGGTTTTCTGCTACATTTATGTACTTTTTTGTATTTGGTATTTTCTAAAAAGTGTCCTTATCTCTTATTAGATGTGTGGATGCAATGTTGAGGGTCGTGACCTTCGAATCGATACCTATTTCGGCATATATTCATTTTCAGTTTAAACCAGACCGAGTGGGTCGTTTGGGGTTATTTGGCGGCATTTCTGTACATTTTTGGGTTTATGATTTTCTAAAAAGTGTCCTTAGCACTAATTAGAGTTGTGGATGCGATATTGAGGGTTGTAACCTTCGAATCAATACCTATTTCGGCATATGTTCATTTTTGGTTTAAACCAAACCGGGTGGGTCGTATGGGGTTATTTGGGAGCATTTTGTACTTTTTTGGGCTTGGGATTTTCTAAAAAGTGTCCTTATCTCTTGTTATACGTGTCGATGTAATGCTGAGGGTCATGACCTTCGAATCGATACCTATTTCGACATATGTTCATTTTCGGTTTAAACCAGACTAGGTGGGTCGTTGTGGGTTATTTGGGGGCATTTCTACATTTTTCAGGGCTTGTAATTTTCTAAAAGAGTCCTTATCTCTTATTAGACATGTAGATGCGATGTTGAGGGTACTGACCTTCGAATCGATACCAATTTCGGCATATGCTCATTTTCGGTTTAAACCAAATCGAGTAGGTAGTTTGGGGTCATTTGGGGGCATTTCTTTACTTTTTTGGGTTTGGAATTTTCTAGAAAGTGTCCTTATATCTTATTAGACATGTGGATGCAATGTTGAGGGTCATGACCTTCGAATGGATACCTACTTTGGCATATGTTCATTTTCACTTTAAACCAGACCAGGTGGGGCGTTTGGGGTTATTTTTGGGCATTTCTGAACTTTTTTGGGTTTCGGATTCTGTAAAAGTATCCTTATCTCTTACTGGACGTGGGGATGCGATGTTGGGGGTCGTGACCTTCGAATCGATACCTATTTCGGCATATGTTCATTTCCAATTTAAACCAGATCATGTGGGTCATTTTATGTTATTTGGGGCATTTCAGTAATTTTTTGGGTTTGGTATTTTCAAAAAAGTTTCCTTATCTCTTATTAGACATGTGGATGTGATGATGAGGGTTGTGACCTTCGAATTGATACCTATTTTGACATATGTTCATTTTCGATTTAAACCAGATCGGGTGGGTCATTTGGGGGCATTTCTATACTTTTTTGGGCTTGGGATTTTCTAAAAAGTATCCTTATCTCTTCTTAGATGTGTGGATGCGATGTTGAGGGTCGTGACCTTCAAATCAATACCTATTTCGACATATGTTCATTTTCGGTTTAAACCAAACCGAGTGGGTCGTTTGGGGTTATTTGGGGGCATTTCTGTACTTTTTTGGGTTTGGGATTTTCTATAATGTGTCCTTATATCTTATTTGACGTGTGGATGTGATGTTGAGAGTCGTGACCTTCGAATCGATACCTATTTTGGCATATGTTCATTTTCACTTTAAACCCGACCGGGTGGGTCGTTTGGGGTTATTTTGGGGCATTTCTGTGCTTTATTGGGTTTGGGATTCTCTAAAAAGTGTCCTTATCTCTTATTAGACATGTGGATAAGAAGTTGAAGGTCATGACCTTCAAGTCGATACCTATTTCGGTATATGTTCATTTTCGGTTTAAACCAGATCGAGTGGGTCGTTTTATGTTATTTGGGGGCATTTCCATACTTTTTTGAGTTTGGTATCTTGTAAAAAGTGTCCTTATCTCTTATTATACGTGTCGATGTGATGTTGAGGGTCATGACCTTCGAATCGATACCTATTTCGACATATGTTCATTTTCGGATTAAACCAGAACTGGTGGGTAGTTTGGGGTTATTTGGGGGCATTTCCATACTTTTTTGGATTTAGGATTTTCTAAAAAGTGTCATTATCTCTTATTAGACGTGTGGATACGATGTTGAGGGTTGTGACCATCGAACCAATACCTATTTCGACATAAGTTCATTTTCGGTTTAAACCAGACCAGGTGCGTCGTTTGGGGTTTTTTGCTGCATTTATGTACTTTTTTGGGTTTGGTATTTCGTAAAAAGTGTCCTTATCTCTTATTAGACATGTGGATGCGATGTTGAGGGTCGTGATCTTCGAATCGATACCTAATTTGACATCGGTTCATTTTTTGTTTAAATCAAACCAGGTGGGCCGTTTGGGGTTATTTGGTGGCATTTCTGTACTTTTTAGAGTTTGTTATTTTCTAAAAAGTGTCATTATCCCTAATTAGACATGAGGTTACGATGTTGAGGGTTGTGACCTTCGAATCGATACCTATTTCGGCATATGTTCATTTTCGGTTTAAACCAGACCAGGAGGGTCGTTTGGGGTATTTGGTGGCATTTATGTACTTTTTTGGGTTTAGGATTTTCAAACAAGTGTCTTTTTCACTAATTAGACATGAGGTTGCGATGTTGAGGGTCGTGACCTTCAAATCGATACCTATTTCGACATATGTTCCTTTTCGGTTTAAACCAGACCGGGTGGGTCATTTGAGGTTATTTGGCGGCATTTCTGTAGTTTTTTGGGTTTAGGATTTTCTAAAAACTGTCCTTATCACTAATTAGATCTGTGGATACAATCTTACGGGTTGTGACCTTCGAATCGATACCTATTTAGACATATGTTCATTTTCGATTTAAACCAGACCGGGTGGGTCATTTGGGATTATTTAGCAGGCATTTTTGTACTTTTTTAGGTTCGGTATGTTCTATAAATTGACATTATCTCTTATAAGACGTGTGGATGCAATGTTGAGGGTCATGACCTTCGAATCGATACCTATTTTGGCATATGTTCATTTTCGGGTTAAACCAGAACTGGTGGGTCGTTTGGGGTTATTTGGGGGCATTTCTGTACTTTTTTGGGTTTAGGATTTTCTAAAAAGTGTCCTTATCTTTTATTAGAAGTGTGGATGCGATGTTGAGGGTTGTGACCTTCGAATCGATAACTATTTCGGCACATGTTCATTTTTAGTTTAAACCAGACCGGGTGGATCATTTGGGGTTATTTGGGGCCATTTCTGTACTTTTTTGGGTTTGGTATTGGCTAAAAAGTGTCCTTTTCACCTATTAGACGTTTAGATGCGATGTTGAAGGTCGTGACCTTCGAATCGATACCTATTTCGGCATATGTTCATTTTCGATTTAAACCAGATCGGGTGTGTCGTTTGGGGTTATTTGGGGGCATTTCTGTACTTTTTTGGGTTTGATTTTTTCTAAGAAGTGTCATTCTCTCTTATTATATGTGTGGACGCGAAGTTGAGGGTCGTGACCTTCGAATCGATACCTATTTCATCCTATGTTCATTTTCTGTTTAAACCAGACCGGGTGGGTAATTTGGGGTTATTTGGGGGCATTTTTGTACTTTTTTGGGCTTGGGATTTTCTAAAAAGTGTCTTTATCTCTTATTAGACGTGTGGATGTGATGTTGAGGGTCGTGAGCTTCGAATCGAGACCTATTTTGACGTATGTTCATATTTGGTTTAAACCAAATCGGGTGGGTCATTTGGGGTTATTTGAGGGCATTTTTGTACTTTTTTTGGTCTGGTATTTTTTAAAAAGTGTCCTTATCTCTAATTAGACGTGTGGATGGGATGTTGAGGGTCATGACCTTCGAATTGATACCTATTTTGGCATACGTTCATTTTCGATTTAAACCAGACCGGGTGGGTCGTTTGGGGTTATTTGGGGGCATTTCTATACTTTTTTGGGCTTGGTATTTTCTAAAAAATGTCCTTATCACTTATTAGACGTGTGGATGCGATTTTCGGGGTCGTGACCTTCGAATCGAAACCTATTTTGACATATGTTCATTTTTAGGTTAACTAGACAGGGTCGGTCATTTAGAGTTATTTGGAGGCATTTCAGTACTTTTATGGATTTTGGTATTTTCTAAAAAGTTTCCTTATCTCTTATTAGACGTGTGGATGCGATTTTGATGGTCGTGACCTTCGAATCGATACTTATTTTGACCTATGTTCATTTTTGGTTTAAACTAGACCGGGTGGGTCGTTTGGGATTATTTGGGGGCATTTCTGAACTTTTTTGGGTTTGGTACTTTCTATAAAGTGTCCTTAATTCTTATAAAACTTGTGGATGCCATGTTGAAGGTCGTGAAGTTCGAATCGATACCAATTTTGGCATATGTTCATTTTCGGTTTAAACCAGACCGGGTGGGTCGTTTGGGGCTATTTGAGGGCATTTCTGTACCTTTTTTGGGCCTAGGATTTTCTACAAAGTGTTCCGATCTCTTATTACACGTGTGGACGAGATGTCGAGGGTCGTAACCTTCAAATCGATACCTATTTCATCATGTGTTCATTTTTTATTTAAACCCGATCGGGTGGGCTGTTTGGGGTTATTTGGGGGAATTTCTGTGCTTTTTTGGGTTTAGAATTTTCTAAAAACTGTCCTAATCACTACTTAGATGTGTGGAAGCGATGTTGATGGTCGTGAGCCTCGAACAGATACCTATTTTGACATACGTTCAATTTCGGTAAAGTAGATCGGGTGGGTCGTTTGGGGTTTTTTGCGGTATTTGTGTACTTTTTTAGGTCTTGTATTTTTTCTAAAAAGTGCCTTTATCTCTTATTAGATGTGTGGATGCGATGTTGAGGGTCGTGACCTTCGAATCGATACCTATTTCGGCATATGCTCATTTACGGTTTCAACCAGACTGGGTGGGTCGTTTGGGGTTATTTGGCGGTATTTATGTACTTTTTTGGGTTTTGCATTTTCTAAAAAGTGTCCTTATCACTAATTAGATGTGAGGTTGTGATGTTGAGGGTCGTGACTGTCGAATTGATACCTTTTTTTTTTTTTTTTTTTGATAAGTAATTTGTGAATGTATAGAAGAAGAAAAGAAAGATACAAGAGAAGGGAACCTACTGACACCCCTTAGACAGACCTAAGGAGGAGAAAGAGGCCCCACACCTCCGAGGACAAACCCCTCGGATATTCAAGGAGAACCACCCAAACCCAATTATGGAGGCCTAAACTGGGCCTTACCAACAGAATCATCATGAATCAGCCGCATTAGGTCCTCATGAAACTCTTGAGGATACATAATAGTTTCCCCATCCCCACTATTTATGGAAGCAATAAAGTCCGCCGGTTGGTTCAGTTCTCTCCAAACATGCCTCACTTCATAGCGAGCCAACTGGTCCAACCTAGAGATGATCTGGTACTTCAAAGCATAAACATTCCAGGGGCAGCCAATCACATTTGTAACAATCTCCACGGCCAACCTCGAGTCAGATCTGATAGAAATATAATGGAGGTTCCTCTCTATGCACAAAACCACTCCTCTGTGGATAGCTATCAATTCCATGCTAAGAACCGAAGCTTCCGACCCTTTACCAACATAGGCCAGAATCGGATCTCCTAAGGAATCACGAATGAGACCCCCATAAGCAGCTCTATCTCCTTTCAAGGACCCATCACAATGGAGAGAAATCAATTGAGCAGGGGGCTTTGGCCAAAAACAGATTTTGGGAGCCGAATTGGCCCACTGCACTTGGACCCCCCACTTGTCAACCAAAAATTGATTCCTAGGAGTATGGGCTGCCAATAACGGAGATTGAGAACCTTTAGTGGAAACATCAAATTTGATGTCTTGAAGGATCTTATCATAAGACCTTGACTGATTACTAAAGAGCCGTTGATTCCTCTCCCACCAAACATGATAAATCGTGGCACAAAAAGCAAGCTTGGGAATAAAATCCATCTTATCTTTAGCACAAACCACATGAGAAAGCCAATTGACCACATCAGTCAGGGTAGCAGGTCCTTTGCCATTGATAGAACACATAGAGCTAACCCTATCCCAAATGGTATTAGAAAAGGGACAGGCAAAGAAGAGATGGGCATGGCTCTCCAAACCTCCCCAACACAGGACGCAATTCTGTCCTACAGCAATATTCCTTCTAATGAGTTGGTCTTTAGTTGGCAACCCTCCCATCAAGCACCTCCAGGTAGTACAAGAGTGCCTAGGCAAAAAACCAGGAAACCAAACAAGCTTATTCCAATCCACCTTTGTTGCACTACTTCTAATAAGATCCCAAGCCGACTTGGTAGAAAAGAGACCATTAGAAGTTTCCTTCCAAACAATAAGATCCTCCTCACCACTCACAATAGGAATACTAGGGAGATCCCTCGAAATAGTTATCAGATCAAAAGAACCCTGAGGGGGCAGATGCCAATGGCCATCCCTAATAAAGTCCGAAACCAAGGCATATGTTCCTTTTCGTTTTAAACCAGATCGGGTGGATCGTTTGGGGTTATTTGGCGACATTTCTGTACTTTTTTGGGTTTACGATTTTCTAAAAGGTGTCATTATCACTAATTTGACGTGTGGTTGTGATGTTAAGGGTCGTGACCATCGAATCAATACCTATTTCAACATATGTTCATTTTCGGTTTAAACCTGACCAGGTGTGTCGTTTGGGGTTTTTTTGCGGCATTTATGTATTGTTTTGGGTTTAGGATTTTCTAAAAAGTGTCCTTATCACAAATTAGACGTGTGGATGTGATATTGAGGGTTGTGACCTTCGAATCGATACCAATTTTGACATATGTTCATTCTCGATTTAAACAAGACTGGGTGGGTCGTTTGGGGTTATTTGAGGGCATATCTGTACTTTTTTGGGTCTGGTATTTTCTAAAAAGTGTGCTTATCTCTTATTAGACACTTGGATGCGATGTTGAGGGTTGTAACCTTTAAATCGATACCTATTTCGGCTTATGTTTATTTTTTATTTAAACCAGACCGGGTGGGTCGTTTGGGGTTAATTGGGGGCATTTTTGTTCTTTTTTGGGCTTGGGATAATCTTAAAAGTCTCCTTATCCCTTTTTAGTCGTGTGGATGCGATGTTGAGTGTCTTGACCTTCGAATCGATACCTATTTCGACATATGTTTATTTTCGGTTTTGAGCAAGACCGAGTGGGTCGTTTGGGGTTATTTTGGGGGCATTTCTGTGTTTTTTTGGGTTTGGTATTTTCTAAAAAGTGTCCTTATCTCTTATTAGACGTGTCGATGCGATGTCGAGGGTCGTGACCTTCGAATCAATACCTATTTTGGCATACGTTCATTTTTGGTTTAAACCAGACCAGGTGGATCGTTTGGGGTTATTTGGGGGCATTTCTGTACTTTTTTGGGTTTAGGATTTTCTAAAAAAGTGTCATTATCACTAATTAGACGTGTGGATGCGAAGTTGAGGGTCGTGACCATCGAATCAATACCCATATCTACATATATTCATTTTCGGTTTAAACCAGACCAAGTGTGTCATTTAGGGTTTTTTTTTACGGCATTTATGTACTTTTTAGGGTTTTGTATTTTCTAAAAAGTGTCATCATCTCTTATTAGATGTGTGGATACGATGTTGAGGGTCGTGACCTTCGAATCGATACCTATTTCGACCTAAGTTCATTTTTGGTTTAAACATGACTGAGTGGGTCGTTTGGGATTAATTGGCGGCATTTCTGTAATTTTTTGGGTTTAGGATTTTCTAAAAAGTGTCCTTATCACTAATTAGACGTGTGGATGTGATATTGAGGGTCGTGACCTTCGAATCAACAGCTATTTCAACATATGTTCATTTTCGATTTATACCAGACTGGGTGGGTCGTTTGGGGTTTTATGGTGGCATTCCTGTACTTTTTTCGGTTTCGTATTTTCTGAAAAGTGCCCTTATCTCTTATTAGACTTGTGGATGCGATTTTGACAGTCGTTACCTTCGAATCAATACCTATTTCGACAATTTAAACCAGATCGGGTGGATCGTTTGGGGTTATTTGGGGGCATATCTGTACTTTTTTGGGCTGGTATTTTCTAAAAAGTGTGCTTATCTCTTATTAGACACCTGGATGCGATGTTGAGGGTCATGACATTCGAATTGATACCTATTTCGGCTTATGTTTATTTTTTATTGAAACCAGACCGGGTGGGTCGTTTGGGGTTAATTGGGGGTATTTCCGTACTTTATTGGGCTTGGGATTTTCTTAAAAGTGTTCTTATCGGTTATTAGTCGTGTGGATGCGATGTTGAGGGTCGTGACCTTCGAATCGATACCTATTTCGGCATAAGTTCATTTTTGGTTTAAACATGACTGAGTGGGTCGTTTGGGGTTATTTGGCGGCATTTCTGTACTTTTTTGGGTTTAGGATTTTCTAAAAAGTGCCATTATCACTAATTAGACGTGTGGATGCGAAGTTGAGGGTCGTGACCATCGAATCAATACCTATTTCGACATATATTCATTTTCGGTTTAAACCAGACCAAGTGTGTTGTTTAGGGTTTTTTTTACCGCATTTATGTACTTTTTAAGGTTTTGTATTTTCTAAAAAGTGTCCTTGTCTCTTATTAGACGTGTGGATACGATGTTGAGGGTCGTGACCTTCGAATCGATACGTATTTTGGCATAAGTTCATTTTTGGTTTAAACATGACTGAGTGGGTCGTTTGGGGTTATTAGGCAGCATTTCTGTACTTTTTTGGGTTTAGGATTTTCTAAAAAGTGTCCTTATCACTAATTAGATGTGTGGATGTGATATTGAGGGTCATGACCTTCGAATCGACAGCTATTTCAACATATGTTCATTTTCGATTTAAACCAGACTGGGTGGGTCGTTAGGGATTTTATGGTGGCATTCTTGTACTTTTTTGGGTTTGGTATTTTTTGAAAAGTGCCCTTATCTCTTATTAGACGTGTGGATGCGATTTTGACAGTCGTTATCTTCGAATCAATACCAATTTCGACATATGTTCATTTTTAATTTAAACCAGATCGGGTGGATCGTTTGGGGTTATTTGGGGGCATATCGGCACTTTTTTGGGTCTGGTATTTTCTAAAAAGTGTGCTTATCTCTTATTAGACACCTGGATGTGATGTTGAGGGTCGTGACATTCGAATCGATACCTATTTCGGCTTATGTTTATTTTCGATTGAAACCAGACCGAGTGGGTCGTTTGGGGTTAATTGGGGGTATTTCCGTACTTTATTGGGCTTGGTATTTTCTTAAAAGTGTCCTTGTCGCTTATTAGTCGTGTGGATGCAATGTTGAGGGTCGTGACCTTCGAATCGATACTTATTTTGACATATGTTTATTTTCGGTTTTGAGCAAGATCGGGTGTGTCGTTTAGGGTTATTTTGGGGCATTTCTATACTTTTTTGGGCTTGGTATTTTCTAAAAAGTGTCCTTACCACTAATTAGATGTGTGGATGCAAAGTTGAGGGTCGTGACCTTCGATGCGATAACTATTTTGGCATACGTTCATTTTTTGTTTAAACCAGATTGGGTGGAACGTTTGGAGTTATTTGGGGGCATTTCTGTACTTTTTTGTGTTTAGGATTTTCTAAAAAGTGTCATTGTCACTAATTAGACGTGTGGATGCGAAGTTGAGGTTCGTGATCATCGAATCAATACCTATTTCGACAGATATTCATTTTCGGTTTAAACCAGACCAAGTGTGTTGTTTAGGGTTTTTTTTACCACATTAATGTACTTTTGAAGGTTTTGTATTTTCTAAAAAGTGTCCTTATCTCTTATTAGATGTGTGGATACGATGTTGAGGGTCGTGACCTTCGAATCGATACGTATTTCGGCATAAGTTCATTTTTGGTTTTAACATGATTGAGTGGGTCGTTTGGGGTTAGTTGGCGGCATTTCTGTACTTTTTTGGGTTTAGGATTTTCTATAAAGTGTCCTTATCACTAATTAGATGTGTGGATGTGATATTGAGGGTCGTGACCATCGAATCGACACCTATTTTGACATATGTTCATTTTCTATTTAAACCAGACTGGGTGGGTCGTTTGGGGTTTTATGGCGGCATTCTTGTACTTTTTGGTTTAGGTATTTTCTTAAAAGTGTCCTTATCACTTATTAGACTTGTGAATGCGATTTTGACGGTCGTGACCTTCGAATCGACACCAATTTCAACATAAGTTCATTTTCGGTTTAAACCAGACCGTGTGGGTCGTTTGGGGTTATTTGGGGGCATATGTGTACTTTTTTGGGTCTGGTTTTTTAATAAAAAGTGTGCTTATCTCTTATTAGACACCTGGATGCGATGTTGAGGGTCGTGACCTTCGAATCGATACCTATTTTGGCATATGTTTATTTTTTATTTAAACTAGATCGGGTGGGTCCTTTGGGATTAATTGGGGGCATTTCCGCACTTTTTTGGGCTTGGGATTTTCATAAAAGTGCCGTTATCGCTTATTAGTCGTGTGGATATGATGTTGAGGGTCGTGACCTTCGAATCGATACCTATTTCGACATATGTTTATTTTCGGGTTTGAACAAGACCGGGTGGGTCGTTTAGGGTTATTTTCGGGCATTTCTGTACTTTTTTGGGTTTGGTATTTTCTAAAAAGTGTCCTTACCACTAATTAAGTGTGTGGATGCGAAGTTGAGGGTCCTGAACTTCGAATCGATACCTATTTTGACATATGCTAATTTTTGGTTTAAACTAGACCGGGAGGGTTGTTTGGGGTTATTTGGTGGCATTTCTGTACTTTTTTGGGTTTTGTATTTTCTCAAAAGTGTCCTTATCTCTTATTAGACATGTGGATGCGATTTCGGCATATATTCATTTTTGGGATATAGTAGACCGGGTGGGTCTTTTGGGGTTATTCGGCCGCATTTCTGTACTTTTTTGGGTTTTGTATTTTCTAAAAAGAGTCCTTATCTCTTATTAGACGTCTAGATGCGATGTTGAAGGCCGTGACCATTGAATCGATACCTATTTTGGCATATGTTCATTTTCGATTTAAACCAGACCGGGTGGGTCATTTGGGGTTATTTGGGGGCATTTTTGTAATTTTTTGGGTTTATGAATTTCTAAAAACTATCCTTAACCACTAATTAGAAGTGTGGATGCAATGTTGATGGTCGTGAGCCTCGAATCGATACCTATTTTGACATATGTTCATTTTCGATTTAAACCAGACCAGGTGGGTCATTTAGGGTTATTTGGGTTACAATTTTCTAAAAAGTGTCCTTATCCCAAATTAGACGTGTGGATGTGATGTTGAGGGTCGTGACCTTCGTATCGATACCTATTTTGACATATGTTCATTTTTGGTTTAAACAAGACCGGGTGGGTCGTTTGGGGTTTTTTGGCGGCATTTCATTAATTTTTTGGGTTTCGTATTTTCTAAAAAGTGTCCTTATCTCTTATTAGTCGTGTGGATGCAATGTTGAGGGTCGTGACCTTCGAATCGATACCTCTTTCGGCATATGTTCATTTTCGGTTTAGACCAGACCGAGTGGGTCGTTTGGGGTTATTTGGCGGTATTTCTATACATTTTTGGGTTTATGATTTTCTAAAAAGTGTCCTTGGCACTAATTAGGGGTGTGGGTGTGATATTGAGTGTCGTGACCTTCGAATCGATACCTATTTCGGCATATGTTCATTTTCGGTTTAAACCAAACTGGGTGGGTTGTTAGGGGTTTTATGGTAGCATTTCTATACTTTTTTGGGTTTGGTATTTTTGAAAAAGTGTCCTTATCTCTTATTAGACGTGTGGATGCGATTATGAGGGTCTTGACTTTCAAATCGATACCTATTTTGACATATGTTCAGTTTTGGTTTAAACTAGATCGGGTGGGTCCTTTGGGGTTATTTGGGGGCATTTCTATATTTTTTTGGGTTTGGTATTTTCTAAAAAGTACGCTTATCTCTTATTAGACGTCTGGATGTGATGTTGAGGGTCGTGACCTTCGAATCGATACCTATTTTGGCATATGTTCATTTTCGGTTTAAACCAGACCGGGTGGGTCGTTTGGGGTTGATTGGGGGCATTTCTGTACTTTTTTGGGCTTGGGATTTTCTAAAAAGTTTCCATATTAAATGTGTGGATGCGATGTTGAGAGTCGTGACCTTTGAATCGATACCTATTTCGACATATGTTCATTTTCGATTTTGAACCAAACCGGGTGGGTCGTTTAGGGTTGTTTGGGGGGCATTTTCGTACTTTTTTGGGTTTGGTATTTTATAAAAAGTGTCCTTATCTCTTATTAGACGTGTGGATGCGCTGTTGACGGTCGTGACCTTCGAATCGATACCTATTTCGGTAAATGTTCATTTTCGATTAAAACCAGACCGTGTGGGTCGTTTGGGGTTAACTAGGGGGATTTATGTACTTTTTTGGGTTTAAGATTTTCTAAAAAGTGTCCTTATCACTAATTAGGTGTGTGGATGCGATGTTGAGGGTCGTGACCTTCGAATCGATGCCTATTTCGACATATGTTCATTTTTGGTATAAACCAGATCGGGTGGGTCGTTTAGGGTTTTTTTGGGACATTTTTGAACTTTTTTGGGTTTAGTATTTTATAAAAAGTGTCCTTATCTCTTATTAGATGTGTGGATGCGATGTTGAGGGTCATGAGAATCGATACCTATTTCGGGATATGTTCATTTTCGATTAAAACCAGACCGTGTGGGTCGTTTGGGGTTATTTGGGGGCATTTTTGTACTTTTTTGGGTTTAGAATTTTTTAAAAACGGTCCTTATCACTAATTAGACGTGTGGATGCTATGTTGATGGTCCTGTGCCTCAAATCGATACCTATTTCGACATATGTTAATTTTCGGTTTAAACCAGACTGGGTGGGTTGTTTGGGGATTTTTGGCAGCATTTTTGTACTTTTATGGGTTTAGGATTGTCTAAAATGTATCCTTATCTCTTATTAGACTTGTGGATGCGATGTTGAGGGTCGTGACCTTCGAATCGATACCTATTTCGGCATATGTTCATTTTTTTATTAAACCAGACCGGGTGGGTCGTTTGGGGTTATTTGGCGGCATTTCTGTACTTTTTCCGGTTTGTTATTTTCTAAAAAGTGTCCTTATCACTAATTAGAAGTGAGGTTGCGATGTTGAGGCTCGTGACCTTCGAATCGATACCTATTTCTGCATATGTTCATTTTCGATTTAAACCAGACCAGGTGGGTCGTTTGGGGTATTTGGCGGCATTTATGTACTTTTTGGGTTTAGGATTTTCTAAAAAGTGTCCTTATCACTAATTAGACGTGAGGTTGCGATGTTGAGGGTCGTGACCTTCAAATCGATACCAATTTCGACATATGTTCCTTTTCGATTTAAACCAGACCGGGTGGGTCGTTTGGGGTTATTTGGCAGCATTTTCGTAGTGTTTTGGGTTTAGGATTTTCTAAAAAATGTTCTTATCACTAATTAGACGTGAGGTTGCGATATTGAGGGTCGTGACCTTCAAATCGATACCTATTTCGACATATGTTCCTTTTCGGTTTAAACCAGAACTGGTGGGTAGTTTGGGGTTATTTGGGTGAATTTCTACACTTTTTTGGGTTTAGGATTTTCTAAAAAGTGTCCTTATCTCTTATTAGACGTGTGGATGCGATGTTGAGGGTTGTGACCTTCGAATCGATACCTATTTTGGCGTACGTTCATTTTCAAATTAAAAGGGACTGGTGGATCGTTTGGTGTTATTTGGGGGCATTTCTGTACTTTTTTGGGTTAAGGATTTTCTAAAAAGTGTCTTTATCACTAATTAGACATGTGGATGCGATCTTGAGGGTCGTGACCAACGAATCGATACCTATTTCGACATAAGTTCATTTTTGGTTTAAACCAGACCATTTGCGTCGTTTGGGGTTTTCTGCTACATTTATGTACTTTTTTGTATTTGGTATTTTCTAAAAAGTGTCATTATCTCTTATTAGAAGTGTGGATGCAATGTAGAGGGTCGTGAGCTTCGAATCGATACCTATTTCGGCATATGTTCATTTTCAGTTTAAACCAGACCGAGTGGGTTGTTTGGGGTTATTTGGCGGCATTTCTGTACATTTTTGGGTTTATGACGTTCTAAAAAGTGTCCTTAGCACTAATTAGGGGTGTGGATGCAATAGTGAGGGTTGTAACCTTCGAATCGATACCTATTTTGGCATATGTTCATTTTCGATTTAAACCAGACCGGGTGGGTCATTTGGGGTTATTTGGGGGCATTTTTGTAATTTTTTGGGTTTACGAATTTCTAAAAACTATCCTTAACCACTAATTAGAAGTGTGGATGCAATGTTGATGGTCGTGAGCCTCGAATCGATACCTATTTTGACATATGTTCATTTTCGATTTAAACCAGACCAGGTGGGTCATTTAGGGTTATTTGGGTTACAATTTTCTAAAAAGTGTCCTTATCCCAAATTAGACGTGTGGATGTGATGTTGAGGGTCGTGACCTTCGTATCGATACCTATTTTGACATATGTTCATTTTTGGTTTAAACAAGACCGGGTGGGTCGTTTGGGGTTTTTTGGCGGCATTTCATTAATTTTTTGGGTTTCGTATTTTCTAAAAAGTGTCCTTATCTCTTATTAGTCGTGTGGATGCAATGTTGAGGGTCGTGACCTTCGAATCGATACCTCTTTCGGCATATGTTCATTTTCGGTTTAGACCAGACCGAGTGGGTCGTTTGGGGTTATTTGGCGGTATTTCTATACATTTTTGGGTTTATGATTTTCTAAAAAGTGTCCTTGGCACTAATTAGGGGTGTGGGTGTGATATTGAGTGTCGTGACCTTCGAATCGATACCTATTTCGGCATATGTTCATTTTCGGTTTAAACCAAACTGGGTGGGTTGTTAGGGGTTTTATGGTAGCATTTCTATACTTTTTTGGGTTTGGTATTTTTGAAAAAGTGTCCTTATCTCTTATTAGACGTGTGGATGCGATTATGAGGGTCTTGACTTTCAAATCGATACCTATTTTGACATATGTTCAGTTTTGGTTTAAACTAGATCGGGTGGGTCCTTTGGGGTTATTTGGGGGCATTTCTATATTTTTTTGGGTTTGGTATTTTCTAAAAAGTACGCTTATCTCTTATTAGACGTCTGGATGTGATGTTGAGGGTCGTGACCTTCGAATCGATACCTATTTTGGCATATGTTCATTTTCGGTTTAAACCAGACCGGGTGGGTCGTTTGGGGTTGATTGGGGGCATTTCTGTACTTTTTTGGGCTTGGGATTTTCTAAAAAGTTTCCATATTAAATGTGTGGATGCGATGTTGAGAGTCGTGACCTTTGAATCGATACCTATTTCGACATATGTTCATTTTCGATTTTGAACCAAACCGGGTGGGTCGTTTAGGGTTGTTTGGGGGCATTTCTGTACTTTTTTGGGTTTGGTATTTTATAAAAAGTGTCCTTATCTCTTATTAGACGTGTGGATGCGCTGTTGACGGTCGTGACCTTCGAATCGATACCTATTTCGGTAAATGTTCATTTTCGATTAAAACCAGACCGTGTGGGTCGTTTGGGGTTAACTAGGGGGATTTATGTACTTTTTTGGGTTTAAGATTTTCTAAAAAGTGTCCTTATCACTAATTAGGTGTGTGGATGCGATGTTGAGGGTCGTGACCTTCGAATCGATGCCTATTTCGACATATGTTCATTTTTGGTATAAACCAGATCGGGTGGGTCGTTTAGGGTTTTTTTGGGACATTTTTGAACTTTTTTGGGTTTAGTATTTTATAAAAAGTGTCCTTATCTCTTATTAGATGTGTGGATGCGATGTTGAGGGTCATGAGAATCGATACCTATTTCGGGATATGTTCATTTTCGATTAAAACCAGACCGTGTGGGTCGTTTGGGGTTATTTGGGGGCATTTTTGTACTTTTTTGGGTTTAGAATTTTTTAAAAACGGTCCTTATCACTAATTAGACGTGTGGATGCTATGTTGATGGTCCTGTGCCTCAAATCGATACCTATTTCGACATATGTTAATTTTCGGTTTAAACCAGACTGGGTGGGTTGTTTGGGGATTTTTGGCAGCATTTTTGTACTTTTATGGGTTTAGGATTGTCTAAAATGTATCCTTATCTCTTATTAGACTTGTGGATGCGATGTTGAGGGTCGTGACCTTCGAATCGATACCTATTTCGGCATATGTTCATTTTTTTATTAAACCAGACCGGGTGGGTCGTTTGGGGTTATTTGGCGGCATTTCTGTACTTTTTCCGGTTTGTTATTTTCTAAAAAGTGTCCTTATCACTAATTAGAAGTGAGGTTGCGATGTTGAGGCTCGTGACCTTCGAATCGATACCTATTTCTGCATATGTTCATTTTCGATTTAAACCAGACCAGGTGGGTCGTTTGGGGTATTTGGCGGCATTTATGTACTTTTTGGGTTTAGGATTTTCTAAAAAGTGTCCTTATCACTAATTAGACGTGAGGTTGCGATGTTGAGGGTCGTGACCTTCAAATCGATACCAATTTCGACATATGTTCCTTTTCGATTTAAACCAGACCGGGTGGGTCGTTTGGGGTTATTTGGCAGCATTTTCGTAGTGTTTTGGGTTTAGGATTTTCTAAAAAATGTTCTTATCACTAATTAGACGTGAGGTTGCGATATTGAGGGTCGTGACCTTCAAATCGATACCTATTTCGACATATGTTCCTTTTCGGTTTAAACCAGAACTGGTGGGTAGTTTGGGGTTATTTGGGTGAATTTCTACACTTTTTTGGGTTTAGGATTTTCTAAAAAGTGTCCTTATCTCTTATTAGACGTGTGGATG
Organism: Telopea speciosissima; assembly: GCF_018873765.1. Classification (NCBI taxonomy): domain Eukaryota; kingdom Viridiplantae; phylum Streptophyta; class Magnoliopsida; order Proteales; family Proteaceae; genus Telopea; species Telopea speciosissima. The sequence goes on from NW_025317574.1 coordinate 26,519, forward strand.
CGATGTTGAGGGTTGTGACCTTCGAATCGATACCTATTTTGGCGTACGTTCATTTTCAAATTAAAGCAGACCTGGTGGATCGTTTGGTGTTATTTGGGGGCATTTCTGTACTTTTTTGGGTTAAGGATTTTCTAAAAAAGTGTCTTTATCACTAATTAGACATGTGGATGCGATCTTGAGGGTCGTGACCAACGAATCGATACCTATTTCGACATAAGTTCATTTTTGGTTTAAACCAGACCATTTGCGTCGTTTGGGGTTTTCTGCTACATTTATGTACTTTTTTGTATTTGGTATTTTCTAAAAAGTGTCATTATCTCTTATTAGAAGTGTGGATGCAATGTAGAGGGTCGTGAGCTTCGAATCGATACCTATTTCGGCATATGTTCATTTTCAGTTTAAACCAGACCGAGTGGGTTGTTTGGGGTTATTTGGCGGCATTTCTGTACATTTTTGGGTTTATGACGTTCTAAAAAGTGTCCTTAGCACTAATTAGGGGTGTGGATGCAATAGTGAGGGTTGTAACCTTCGAATCGATACCTATTTTGGCATATGTTCATTTTCGATTTAAACCAAACCGGGTGGGTCGTATGGGGTTATTTGGGGGCATTTTGTACTTTTTTGGGCTTGGGATTTTCTAAAAAGTGTCCTTATCTCTTATTATACGTGTCAATACGATGTTGAGGGTCATGACCTTTGAATCGATACCTATTTCGACATATGTTCATTTTCGGTTTAAACCAGACTAGGTGGGTCGTTGTGGGTTATTTGGGGCATTTCTGCACCTTTCAGGGCTTGTGATTTTCTAAAAGAGTCCTTATCTCTTATTACACATGTGGATGCGATATTGAGGGTCGTGACCTTCGAATCGATACCAATTTTGGCATATGTTGATTTTCGGTTTAAACCAAATCGAGTGGGTAGTTTGGGGTCATTTGGGGGCATTTCTTTACTTTTTTGGGTTTGGAATTTTCTAGAAAGTGTCCTTATATCTTATTAGACATATGGGTGTGATGTTGAGGGTCGTGACCTTCGAATCGATACCTCTTTTGGCATATGTTCATTTTAACTTTAAAATAGACCGGGTGGGTCATTTGGGGTTATTTTGGGGCATTTTTGCACTTTTTTTGGTTTTGGAATCTTTAAAAAGTGTCCTTATCTCTTATTAGACGTGTGGATGCGATGTTGAGGGTCGTGATCTTCGAATCGATACCTAATTCGACATCGGTTCATTTTTTGTTTAAACCAAACCGGGTGGGTCGTTTGGGGTTATTTGGCGGCATTTCTGTACTTTTTAGGGTTTGTTATTTTCTAAAAAGTGTCTTTATCCCTAATTAGACTAGAGGTTACGATGTTGAGGGTCGTGACCTTCGAATCGATACCTATTTCGGCATATGTTCATTTTCGGTTTAAACCAGACCAGGTGGGTCGTTTGGGGTATTTGGTGGCATTTATATAATTTTTTGGGTTTAGGATTTTCAAAAAAGTGTCTTTTTCACTAATTAGACGTGTGGTTGCGATGTTGAGGGTCGTGACCTTCAAATCGATACCTATTTCGACATATGTTCCTTTTCGGTTTAAACCAGATCGGTTGGGTCATTTGGGGTTATTTGGCGGCATTTCTGTAGTTTTTTGGGTTTAGGATTTTCTAAAAACAGTCCTTATCACTAATTAGACATGTGGATGCAATCTTGCGGGTCGTGACCTTCGAATCGATACCTATTTAGACATATGTTCATTTTCGGTTTAAACCAGACCGGGTGGGTCATTTGGGATTATTTAGCAGTCATTTTTGTACTTTTTTGGGTTCGGTATTTTCTATAAATTGACATTATCACTTATAAGACGTGTGGATGCGATGTTGAGGGTCATGACCTTCGAATCAATACCTATTTTGGCATATGTTCATTTTCTGGTTTGAACCAGAACTGGTGGGTCGTTTGGGGTTATTTGGGGGCATTTATGTACTTTTTTGGGTTTAGGATTTTCTAAAAAGTGTCCTTATCTCTTATTAGACATGTGGATGCGATGTTGAGGGTTGTGACCTTCGAATCGATACCTATTTTGGCACATGTTCATTTTTTGTTTAAACCAGACCGGGTGGATCGTTTGGGGTTATTTGGGGTCATTTCTGTACTTTTTTGGGTTTGGTATTGCCTAAAAAGTGTACTTTTCACCTATTAGAAGTTTGGATACGATGTTGAAGGTCGTGACCTTCGAATCGATACCTATTTCGGCATATGTTCATTTTCAATTTAAAGCAGATCGGGTGGGTCGTTTGGGGTTATTTGGGGGCATTTCTGTACTTTTTTGGGTTTAATTTTTTCTAAGAAGTGTCATTATCTCTTATTAGATGTGTGGACGCGATGTTGAGGGTCGTGACCTTTGAATCGATACCTATTTCATCATATGTTCATTTTCTGTTTAAACCAGACCGGGTGGATAGTATGGGGTTATTTGGGGGCATTTTTATACTTTTTTGGGCTTCAGATTTTTTAAAAAGTGTCTTTATCTCCTATTAGACGTGTGGATGTGATGTTGAGGGTCGTGAGCTTCGAATCGAGACCTATTTTGACATATGTTCATATTCGGTTTAAACCAAATCGGGTGGGTCATTTGGGGTTATTTGAGGGCATTTCTGTACTTTTTTTGGTCCGGTATTTTTTAAAAAGTGTCCTTATCTCTAATTAGACGTGTGGATGGGATGTTGAGGGTCATGACCTTCGAATCGATACCTATTTTGGCATACGTTCATTTTTGGTTTAAACCAGACCGGGTGGGTCGTTTGGGATTATTTGGGGGCATTTCTGTATTTTATTGGGTTTGGTAATTTCCAAAAAGTATCATTATCTCTTGTTAGAAGTGTGGATGCGATGTTGAGGGTCTTGACCTTCGAATCGATACCTATTTTATCATATGTTCATTTTTGGTTTAAACAAGACCGGGTGGGTCGTTTGGGGTTATTTGGGGGCATTTCTATACTTTTTGGGCTTGGTATTTTCTAAAACGTGTCCTTGTCACTTATTAGACGTGTGGATGCAATTTTCGGGGTCGTGACCTTCGAATCGATACCTATTTTGATATATGTTCATTTAAGGTTAACTAGACAGGGTCGGTCATTTAGAGTTATTTGGGGGCATTTCAGTACTTTTTTGGATTTTGGTATTTTCTAAAAAGTTTCCTTATCTCTTATTAGACGTGTGGATGCAATTTTGATGGTCGTGACCTTCTAATCGTTACTTATTTTGACATATGTTCATTTTCGGTTTAAACAAGACCGGGTGGGTCGTTTGGGATTATTTGGGGGCATTTCTGAACTTTTTTGGGTTTGGTACTTTCTATAAAGTGTCTTTAATTCTTATAAAACTTGTGGATGCCATGTTGAGGGTCGTGAAGTTCGAATCGATACCTATTTCGGCATATATTTATTTTCGGTTTAAACCAGACCGGGTGGGTCGTTTGGGGCTATTTGGGGGCATTTCTGTACTTTTTTGGGCCTAGGATTTTCTACAAAGTGTCCCGATCTCTTATTAGACATGTGGACGCCATGTCGAGGGTTGTGACCTTCAAATCGATACCTATTTCATTATGTGTTCATTTTTTATTTAAACCCGATCGGGTGGGTCGTATGGGGTTATTTGGGGGAATTTCTGTGCTTTTTTGGGTTTAGGATTTTCTAAAAACTGTCCTTATCACTACTTAGACGTGTGGAAGCGATGTTGATGGTCGTGAGCCTCGAATAGATACCTATTTTGACATACGTTCAATTTCGGTAATGCAGACCGGGTGGGTCATTTGGGGTTTTTTGGCGGCATTTCTGTACTTTTATAGGTTTCGTATTTTTTCTAAAAAGTGTCTTTATCTCTTATTAGATGTTTGGATGCGATGTTGAGGGTCCTGACCTTCTAATCGATACCTATTTCGGCATATGCTCATTTTCGGTTTCAACCAGACTGGGTGGGTCGTTTGGGGTTATTTGGCGGCATTTATGTACTTTTTTGGGTTTTGCATTTTCTAAAAAGTTTCCCTATCACTAATTAGATGTGAGGTTGTGATGTTGAGGGTCATGACCGTCGAATCGATACCTATTCCGACATATGTTCCTTTTCGTTTTAAATCAGACCGGGTGGGTCGTTTGGGGTTATTTGGCGGCATTTCTGTACTTGTTTCAGTTTAGGATTATCAAAAAACTGTCCTTATCACCAATTAGACATGTGGATGCGAAGTTGAGGGTTCTGACCTTCGAATCGATATCTATTTCGACATATGTTCATTTTCGGTTTAAACGAGACTGGGTGCGTCATTTGTGGTTATTTGGCATGCATTTTTGTACTTTTTTGGGTTCGATATTTTCTAAAAAGTGTCATTATCTCTTATAAGAGGTGTGGATGAGATGTTATGGGTCGTGACCTTCGAATCGATACCTATTTCGGCATACGTTCATTTTCGGTTTAAACCAGACCGGGTGGATCGTTTGGGGTTATTTGGGGGCATTTCTGTACTTTTTTGGGTTTACGATTTTCTAAAAGGTGTCATTATCACTAATTTGACGTGTAGTTGCGATGTTAAGGGTCGTGACCATCGAATCAATACCTATTTCAACATATGTTCATTTTCGGTTTAAACCTGACCAGGTGTGTCGTTTGGGGTTTTTTTGCGGCATTTATGTATTGTTTTGGGTTTAGGATTTTCTAAAAAGTGTCCTTATCAAAAATTAGACGTGTGGATGTGATATTGAGGGTCGTGACCTTCGAATCAATACCAATTTCGACATATGTTCATTCTCAATTTAAACCAGACTGGGTGGGTCGTTTGGGGTTATTTGGGGGCATATCTGTACTTTTTTGGGTCTAGTATTTTCAAAAAAGTGTGCTTATCTCTTATTAGACACCTGGATGCGATGTTGAGGGTCGTGACCTTCGAATCGATACCTATTTCGGCTTATGTTTATTTTCGATTTAAACCAGACCGGATGGGTCGTTTGGGGTTAATTGGGGGCATTTCCGTACTTTTTTGGGCTTGGGATTTTCTTAAAAGTCTCCCAAAACCTTTTTAGTCGTGTGGATGCGATGTTGAGGGTCGTGACCTTCGAATCGATACCTATTTCGACATATCTTTATTTTCGGTTTTGAACAAGACCGGGTGGGTCGTTTAGGGTTATTTTGGGGCATTTCTGTGTTTTTTTGGGTTTGGTATTGTCTAAAAAGTGTCCTTATCTCTTATTAGACGTGTGGATGCAATGTCGAGGGTCATGACCTTCGAATCGATACCTATTTTGGAATACGTTCATTTTTGGTTTAAACCAGACCGGGTGGATCATTCGGGGTTATTTGGGGGCATTTTTGTACTTTTTTGGGTTTAGGATTTTCTAAAAAGTGTCATTATCACTAATTAGACGTGTGGATGCGAAGTTGAGGGTTGTGACCATCGAATCAATACCTATTTCAACATATATTCATTTTCGGTGTAAACAAGACCAAGTGTGTCGTTTAGGGTTTTTTTTACGGAAGTTTTGTAATTTTTAGGGTTTTGTATTTTCTAAAAAGTGTCCTTATCTCTTATTAGACGTGTGGATACGATGTTGAGGGTCGTAACCTTCGAATCGATACCTATTTTGGCCTAAGTTCATTTTTGGTTTAAACATGACTGAGTGGGTCGTTTGGGGTTATTTGGCGGCATTTCTGTACTTTTTTGGGTTTAGGATTTTCTAAAAAGTGTCCTTATCACTAATTAGATGTGTGGATGTGATATTGAGGGTCGTGACCTTCGAATCGACAGGTATTTCAACATATGTTCATTTTCGATTTAAACCAGACTGGGTGGGTCGTTTGGGGTTTTATGGTGGCATTCCTGTACTTTTTTTGGTTTGGTATTTTCTGAAAAGTGCCTTTATCTCTTATTAGACGTGTGGATGCGATTTTGACGGTCGTTACCTTCGAATCGATACCAATTTTGACATGTTCATTTTTAATTTAAACCAGATCGGGTGGATCGTTTGGGGTTATTTGGGGGCATATCTGTACTTTTTTGGGTCTGGTATTTTCTAAAAAGTGTGCTTATCTATTATTAGACACCTGGATGCGATGTTGAGGGTCGTGACATTCGAATTGATACCTATTTTGGCTTATGTTTATTTTTGATTGAAACCAGACCGGGTGGGTCGTTTGGGGTATTAAAAAACCGTACTTTATTGGGCTTGGGATTTTCTTAAAAGTGTCCTTATCGCTTATTAGTCGTGTGGATGTGATGTTGAGGGTCATGACCTTCGAATCGATACCTATTTTGGCATAAGTTCATTTTTGGTTTAAACATGACTGAGTGGGTCGTTTGGCGTTATTTGGCGGCATTTCTATACTTTTTTAGGTTTAGGATTTTCTAAAAAGTGTCATTATCACTAATTAGACGTGTGGATGCGAAGTTGAGGGTCGTGACCATCGAATCAATACCTATTTCGACATATATTCATTTTCGATTTAAACCAGACCAAGTGTGTTGTTTAGGGTTTTTTTTTTACCACATTTATGTACTTTTTAAGGTGTTGTATTTTCTAAAAAGTGTCATTATCTCTAATTAGACATGTGGATACAATGTTGAGGGTTGTGACCTTCGAAACGATACGTATTTTGGCATAAGTTCATTTTTGGTTTAAACATGACTGAGTGGGTCGTTTGGGGTTATTTGGCAGCATTTCTGTACTTTTTTGGGTTTAGGATTTTCTAAAAAGTGTCCTTATCACTAATTAGACGTGTGGATGTGATATTGAGGGTTGTGACCTTCGAATCGATAGCTATTTCAACATATGTTCATTTTCGATTTAAACCAGACTGGGTGGGTCGTTTGGGGTTTTATGGTGGCATTCCTGTACTTTTTTGGGTTTGATATTTTCTTAAAAGTGCCCTTATCTCTTATTAGACGTGTGGATGCGATTTTGACAGTCGTGACCTTCGAATCGATACCAATTTCGACATATGTTCATTTTTAATTTAAACCAGATCGGGTGGATTGTTTGGGGTTATTTGGGGGCATATCTGTATTTTTTTGGATCTGGTGTTTTCTAAAAAGTATGCTTATCTCTTATTAGACACCTGGATGCGATGTTGAGGGTCGTGACATTCGAATCGATACCTATTTCGGCTTATGTTTATTTTTGATTGAAACCAGACCGGGTGGGTCGTTTGGGGTTAATTGGGGGTATTTCCGTACTTTATTGGGCTTGGTATTCTCTTAAAAGTGTCCTTGTCGCTTATTAGTTGTGTGGATACGATGTTGAGGGTCGTGACCTTCGAATCGATACCTAATTCGACATATGTTTATTTTCGGTTTTGAACAAGATCGGGTGTGTCGTTTAGGGTTATTTTGGGGCATTTCTGTACTTTTTTGGGCTTGGTATTTTCTAAAAAGGGTCCTTATCACTAATTAGATGTGTGGATGCGAAGTTGAGGGTCGTGACCTTCGAATCGATACCTATTTCGGCATACGTTCATTTTTTCTTTAAACCAGACTGGGTGGATCGTTTGGGGTTATTTGGGGGCATTTCTATACTTTTTTGTGTTTAGGATTTTCTAAAAAGTGTCATTGTCACTAATTAGACGTGTGGATGCGAAGTTGAGGGTCGTGACCATCGAATCAATACCTATTTCGACAGATATTCATTTTCGGTTTAAACCAGACCAAGTGTGTTGGTTAGGGTTTTTTTTTACCACATTTATGTACTTTTGGTTTTGTATTTTCTAAAAAGTGTCATTATCTCTTATTAGACATGCGGATACGATGTTGAGGGTCGTGACCTTCGAATCGATACGTATTTCGACATAAGTTCATTTTTGGTTTAAACATGACTGAGTGGGTCATTTGGGGCTAGTTGGCGGCATTTCTGTACTTTTTTGGGTTTAGGATTTTCTAAAAATTGTCCTTATCACTAATTAGATGTGTGGATGTGATATTGAGGGTCGTGACCATCGAATCGACACCTATTTTGACATATGTTCATTTTCGATTTAAACCAGACTGGGTGGGTCATTTGGGGTTTTATGGAGCATTCCTGTACTTTTTTGGTTTAGGTATTTTCAAAAAAGTACCCTTATCTCTCATTACACGTGTGGATACGATTTTGACAGTCGTGACCTTCGAATTGATACCTATTTCGACATATGTTCATTTTCAATTTAAACCAGATCGGGTGGATCGTTTGGGGTTATTTGGGGGCATATCTGTACTTTTTTGGGTCTGGTATTTTCTAAAAAGTGTGCTTATCTCTTATTAGACACTGGATGCGATGTTGGGGGTCGTGACCTTCGAATCAATACCTATTTTGGCTTATGTTTATTTTCAATTTAAACCAGATCGGGTGGGTCGTTTGGGGTTAATTGGTGGTATTTCCGAACATTATTGGGTTTGGTATTTTCTTAAAAGTGTCCTTATCGCTTTTTAGTCATGTGGATGCGATGTTGAGGGTCGTGACCTTCGAATCGGTACCTATTTCGACATATATTTATTTTTGATTTTGAACAAGATTGGGTGTGTCGTTTAGGTTATTTTGGAGCATTTCTGTACTTTTTTGGGCTTGGTATTTTCTAAAAAGTGTCCTTATCACTAATTAGATGTGTGGATGCGAAGTTGAGGGTCGTGACCTTCAAATCGATACCTATTTCTACATATGTTCATTTTCGGTTTAAACCAGACCGGGACGGTAGTTTGGGGTTATTTGGCGGCATTTCTATACTTTTTTGGGTTTGGTATTTTTTAAAAAGTGCGCTTATCTCTTATTAGACGTGTGGATGCGATGTTGAGGGTAGTGACCTTCGAATTGATACCTATTTCGGCATATGTTCATTTTCGGTTTTGAACAAGATCGGGTGTGTCGTTTAGGGTTATTTTGGGGCATTTCTGTACTTTTTTGGCCTTGGTATTTTCTAAAAAGTGTCCTTATCACTAATTAGATGTGTGGATGCGAAGTTGAGGGTCGTGACCTTCGAATCGATACCTATTTCAACATATGTTCATTTTCGGTTTAAACAAGACCGGGAGGGTAGTTTGGGGTTATTTGGCGGCATTTCTGTATTTTTTTGGGTTTGGTATTTTCTAGAAAGTGTCCTTATCTCTTATTAGAAGTGGATGCGATGTTGAGGGTCGTGCCCTTCGAATTGCTTCCTATTTTGGCATATGTTCATTTTTGGGTTAAAGCAGACCGGGTGGGTCTTTTGGTGTTATTCGGCGGCATTTCTGTACTTTTTTGGGTTTTGTATTTTCTAAAAAGAGTCCTTATCTCTTATTAGACGTCTAGATGCGATGTTGAGGGTCGTGACCATCAAATCGATACCTATTTTGGCATATGTTCATTTTCGATTTAAACCAGATCGGGTGGGTCATTTGGGGTTATTTGGGGACAATTTTGTACTTTTTTGGGTTTAGGAATTTCTAAAAACTGTCCTTACCACTAATTAGACGTGTGGATGCAATGTTGATGGTCATTTTCGATTTAAACCAGACCAGGTGGGTCGTTTAGGGTTATTTGGGGGCATTTCTGTACTTTTTTGGGTTACAATTTTCTAAAAAGTGTCCTTATCCCAAATTAGACATGTGGATGCGATGTTGAGGGTTCTGACCTTCGTATCGATACCTATTTTGACATATGTTCATTTTTTGTTTAAACAAGACCTGGTGGGTCGTTTGGGGTTTTTTGGCGGCATTTCTATACTTTTTTGGGTTTCGCATTTTCTAAAAATTGTCCTTATCTCTTATTAGTCGTGTGGATGCAATGTTGAGGGTCGTGACCTTCGAATCGATACTTCTTTCAGCATATGTTCATTTTCGATTTAGACCAGACCGAGTGGGTCGTTTGGGGTTATTTGGCGGTATTTTTGTACATTTTTTGGTTTATGATTTTCTAAAAAGTGTCCTTAGCACTAGTTAGAGGTGTGGGTGCGATATTGAGGGTCGTGACTTTCGAATCGATACCTATTTCGACATATGCTCATTTTTGGTTTAAACCAAACTGGGTGGGTTCTTTGGGGTTTTATGGCAGCATTTCTATACTTTTTTGGGTTTGGTATTTTTGAAAAAGTGTCCTTTTCTCTTTTTAGACATGTGGATGCGATGTTGAGGGTCGTGACCTTCGAATCGATACCTATTTCAACATATGTTCAGTTTCGGTTTAAACTAGATCGGGTGGGTCCTTTGGGGTTATTTGGGGGCATTTCTGTATTTTTTTGGGTTTGGTATTTTCTGAAAAGTGCGCTTATCTCTTATTAGACGTCTGGATGCGATGTTGAGGGTCGTGACCTTCAAATCGATACCTATTTCGGCATATGTTCATTTTCGATTTAAACCGGACTGGGTGGATCGTTTGGGGTTGATTGGGGGCATTTCTGTACTTTTTTGGGCTTGGGATTTTCAAAAAAGTTTCCTTATTAAATGTGTGGATGCGATGTTGAGGGTCGTGACCATCGAATTGATATCTATTTCGATATATGTCCATTTTCGATTTTGAACCAAACCGGGTGGGTCGTTTAGGGTTGTTTGGGGGCATTTCTATACTTTTTTGGGTTTGGTATTTTATAAAAAGTGTCTTTATCTCTTATTAGATGTGTGGATACGTTGTTGACGGTCGTGACCTTCGAATCGATACCTCTTTTGGTAAATGTTCATTTTCGATTAAAACCAGACCGTGTGGGTCGTTTGGGGTTAATTGGGGGGGATTTATGTACTTTTTTGGGTTTAAGAATTTCTAAAAAGTGTCCTTATCACTAATTAGGCATGTGGATACGATGTTGAGGGTTGTGACCTTCGAATCGATGCCTATTTCGACATATGTTAATTTTTGGTTTAAACCAGATCGGGTGGGTCGTTTAGGGTTTTTTTGGGGCATTTTTGTACTTTTTTGGGTTTAGTATTTTATAAAAAGTGTCCTTGTCTGTTATTAGACGTGTGGGTGCGATGTTGAGGGTCATGAGAATCGATAACTATTTTGGCATATGTTCATTTTCGATTAAAACCAGACCGTGTGGGTCGTTTGGGGTTAATTGGGGGCATTTTTGTACTTTTTTGGGTTTAGGATTTTTTAAAAACTGTCATTATCACTAATTAGACGTGTGGAAGCGATGTTGATGGTCGTGTGCCTCGAATCAATACCTATTTCGACATATGTTCATTTTCGGTTTAAACCAGACTGGGTGGCTCGTTTGGGGATTTTTGGCAGCATTTTTGTACTTTTATGGGCTTAGGATTGTCTAAAAAGTCCCCTTATCACTAATTAGACGTGAGGTTGCGATGTTGAGGGTCTTGACCTTCAAATCGATACCTATTTCGATATATGTTCCTTTTCGGTTTAAACCAGACCGGGTGGGTCATTTGGGGTTATTTGGCCGCATTTCTGTACTTTTTTGGGTTCGGTATTTTCTAAAATGTGTCCTTATCTCTTATAAGATCTGTGGATGCATTGTTGAGGGTCGTGACCATCGAATCGATACCTGTTTCTACATATGTTCGTTTTCGATTTAAACTAGACCAGGTGTGTCGTTTGGGGTTTTTTCCGCAGCATCTTTGTATCTTTTTGGGTTCAGATTTTCTAAAATGTGTCCTTATCTCTTATTAGACATGTGGATACGATGTTGAGGGTCGTGACCATCGAATCGATACCTATTTCGGCATATGTTTATTTTCGGTTTAAACCAGACCGGGTGTGTCGGTTGGGGTTAATTGGAGGCATTTTTGTACTTTTTTGGGCTTGGGATTTTCTAAAAAGTGTCCTTATTTCTTATTATACATGTGGATGCGATGTTGAAGGTTGTGACCTTCGAATCGATACCTATTTCGACATATGTTTATTTTCGATTTAAACCAGACTGGGTGGGTCATTTGGGGTTTTATGGTGGCATTTCTGTACTTTTTTGGGTTTGGTATTTTCAAAAAAAGTGTCCTTATCTCTTATTAGACGTGTGGATGCGATGGTGAGGGTCGTGACCTTCGAATCGATACCTGTTTCGACATATGTTCATTTTCGATTTAAACCAGACCGGGGGGGTTGTTTAGGGTTATTTGGGGGCATTTCTGTACATTTATGAGTTTGGTATCTTCTGAAAAGTGTCCTTATCTCTTATAAGACGTGTGGATGCGATGTTGAGGGTCATGACCTTCGGATCGATACCTATTTCGGCATATTTTCGTTTTCAGTTTAAACCAGATTGGGTGGGTCGTTAGGGGTTATTTGGGGGCATTTCTATACTTTATTGGGTTGGGGATTTTCTAAAAAATGTCCTTATCTCTTATTATATGTGTCGATGCGATGTTGAGGGTCATGACCTTCGAATCGATACCTTTTTCGACATATTTTCATTTTCGGTTTAAACCAGACTGGGTGGGTTGTTGTGGGTTATTTGGGGGCATTTCTGCACTTTTCAGGGCTTGTGATTTTCTAAAATAGTCCTTATCTCTTATTAGACATGTGGATACGATGTTGCGGGTCGTGACCTTCGTATCAATACCAATTTTGGTATATGTTCATTTTCGGTTTAAACCAAATCGAGTGGGTAGTTTGGGGTCATTTGGGGGCATTTCTTTACTTTTTTGGGTTTGGAATTTTCTAGAAAGTGTCCTTATATCTTTTTAGACATGTGGCTGCGATGTTGAGGGTCATGACCTTCGAATCGATACCTACTTTGGCATATGTTCATTTTCACTTTAAACCAGACTAGGTGGGTCATTTGGGGTTATTTTGGGCCATTTCTGAACTTTTTTGGGTTTCGGATTCTCTAAAAAGTATCCTTATCTCTTATTAGACGTGTGGATGCGATGTTGGGGGTCGTGACCTTCGAATTGATACCTATTTCGGCATAAGTTCATTTTCGGTTTAAAACAAATTAGGTGGGTCGTTTTATGTTATTTGGGGGCATTTCGGTACTTTTTTGGGTTTGGTATTTTCAAAAAAGTGTCCTTATCTCTTATTAGACATGTGGATGTGATGATGACGGTTGTGACCTTCGAATCGATACCTATTTCGACATATGTTCATTTTTTATTTAAACCAGATTGGGTGGGTCATTTGGGGGTATTTCTATACTTTTTTGGGCTTGGGATTTTCTAAAAAGTATCCTTATCTCTTCTTAGATGTGTGAATGCGATGTTGAGGGTCGTGACCTTCAAATCAATACCAATTTCGACATATGTTCATTTTCGGTTTAAACCAAACCGAGTGGGTCGTTTGGGGTTATTTGGGGGCATTTCTGTACTTTTTTGGGTTTGGGATTTTCTAGAAAGTGTCCTTATATCTTATTTGACGTGTGGATGTGATGTTGAGGGTCGTGACCTTCAAATCGATCCTATTTTGGCATATGTTCATTTTCACTTTAAATCGGACCGGGTGGGTCGTTTGGGGTTATTTTGGGGCATTTCTGTACATTATTGGGTTTGGGATTCTCTAAGAAGTGTCCTTATCTCTTATTAGACGTGTGGATATGAAGTTGAGGGTCATGACCTTCGAGTCGATACCTATTTCGGTATATGTTCATTTTCGGTTTAAACCAGATCGGGTGGGTCGTTTTATGTTATTTGGGGGCATTTCCATATTTGTTTGAGTTTGGTATCTTGTAAAAAGTGTCCTTACCTCTTATTAGACGTGTGAATGCGATGTTGAGTGTAGTGACCTTTGAATCGATACCTATTTTGGCATATTTTCATTTTCAGTTTACACCAGACTGGGTGGGTCGTTAGGGGTTCTTTGGGGGCATTTCTATACTTTTTTGGTTTTGGATTTTCTTAAAAGTATCCTTATCTCTTATTAGACTTGTGGATGCGATGTTGAGGGTCGTGACCTTCGAATCGATACCTATTTTGGCATATGTTCATTTTTTGGTTAAACCAGACCGGGTGGCTCGTTTGGGGTTATTTGGCGGCATTTCTGTACTTTTTTGGGTTTATTATTTTCTAAAAAGTGCCCTTATCACTAAATAGACGTGAGGTTGTGATGTTGAGGGTCGTGACCTTCGAATCGATACCTATTTTGGCATATGTTCGTTTTTGGTTTAAACTAGACCAGGTGGGTTGTTTGGGGTGTTTGGCGGCATTTATGTACTTTTCTGGGTTTAGGATTTTCTAAAAAGTGTCCTTATCACTAATTAGACGTGAGGTTGCAATGTTGTGGGTCGTGACCTTCAAATCGATACGTATTTTGACATATGTTCCTTTTCGATTTAAACCAGACAGGGTGGGTCATTTGGGGTTATTTGGCTGCATTTTTGTAGTTTTTTGGGTTTAGGATTTTCTAAAAACTGTCCTTATCACTAATTAGACGTGTGGATGCAATGTTGAGGGTCGTGACCTTCGAATCGATACCTATTTAGAGATATGTTCATTTTCGATTTAAACCAGACCGGGTGGGTCGTTTGGGGTTATTTAGCAGGCTTTTTTGTACTTTTTTGGATTCTGTTTTTTCCATAAATTGACATTACCTCTTATAAGTCGTGTGGATGCGATGTTGAGGGTCATGACCTTCGAATTGATACCTATTTCGGTATATGTTTATTTTCGGGTAAAACTAGAACTAGTGTGTCGTTTGGGGTTATTTTGGGGCATTTTTATACTTTTTTGGGTTTTGAATTTTCTAAAAAGTGTCATTATTTCTTATTAGACGTGTGGATGCGATGTTGAGGGTTGTGACCTTCGAATCAATACCTATTTTGGCGTACGTTCATTTTCGATTTAAAGCAGACCGGGTGGATCGTTTGGTGTTATTTGGGGGTATTTATGTACTTTTTTGGGTTTAGGATTTTCTAAAATAGTGTCATTATCACTAATTAGACGTGTGGATGCGATGTTGAGGGTCCTGACCATCGAATCGATATTTATTTCGACATAAGTTCATTTTCGGTTTAAACCAGACCAGGTGTGTCGTTTGGGGTTTTTTGCTGCATTTATGTACTTTTTTGGATTTGGTATTTTCTAAAAAGTGTCCTTATCTCTTATTAGACGTGTAGATGCAATGTTGAGGGTTGTGACCTTCGAATCGATACCTATTTCGGCATATGTTCATTTTCGGTTTAACCCAGACCGAGTGGGTCGTTTGGGGTTATTTGGCGGCATTTCTGTACATTTTTGGGTTTATGATTTTCTAAAAAGTGTCCTTATCACTAATTAGAGGTGTGGATGCGATATTGAGGGTTGTAACCTTCGAATCGGTACCTATTTCGGCATATATTCATTTTCGATTTCAACCAAACCGGGTGGGTCGTATGGGGTTAGTTGGGGGCATTTTGTATTTTTTTGGGCTTGGGATTTTCTAAAAAGTGTCCTTATCTCTTATTATACGTGTCGATGCGATGTTGAGGGTCATGACCTTCGAATCGATACCTATTTCGACATATGTTCATTTTCGGTTTAAATCGGACTGGGTGGGTGGTTGTGGGTTATTTGGGGGCATTTCTGCACTTTTTTGGGCTTGTGATTTTCTAAAAGAGTCCTCATCTCTTATTAGACGTGTGGATACGATGTTGAGGGTCGTGACCTTCGAATCGATACCAATTTTGGCATATGTTCATTTTTTGGTTTAAACCAAATCGGGTGGGTAGTTTGGGGTCATTTTGGGACATTTCTGTATTTTTTTGGGTTTGGAATTTTTTAGAAAGTGTCCTTATATCTTATTAGACATGTGGGTGCGATGTTGAGGGTCGTGACATTCAAATCGATACCTATTTTGGGGTATGTTCATTTTAACTTTAAACCTGACTGGGTGGGTCATTTGGGGTTATTTTTGGGCATTTTTGCCCTTTTTTGGGTTTGGGATTCTTTAAAAAGTATCCTTATCTCTTATTAGACGTGTGGATGCGATGTTGAGGGTCGTGATCTTCGAATCGATACCTAATTCGACATCGGTTCATTTTCGGTTTAAACCAGACCGGGTGGGTCATTTGGGGTTATTTGGCGGCATTTCTGTACTTTTTAGGGTTTGTTATTTTCTAAAAAGTGTCCTTATCCCTAATTAGACATGAGGTTACTATGTTGAGGGTCGTGATCTTCGTATTGATACCTATTTTGGCATATGTTCATTTTCGGTTTAAACCGGACCAGGTGGGTCGTTTGGGGTATTTGGTAGCATTCATGTACTTTTTTGGGTTTAGGATTTTCTAAAAAGTGTCCTTATCACTAATTAGACGTGAGGTTGCGATGTTGAGGGTCGTGACCTTCAAATCGATACCTATTTCGACATATGTTCCTTTTCGGTTTAAACCAGACCGGGTGGGTCATTTGGGGTTATTTGGCGGCATTTCTGTAGTTTTTTGGGTTTAGAATTTTTTAAAAACTGTCCTTATCACTAATTATACGTGTGGATGCAATCTTGAGGGTCGTGACCTTCGAATCGATACCTATTTAGACTTATGTTCATTTTCGGTTTAAACCAGACAGGGTGGGTCAATTGGGATTATTTAGCAGGCATTTTTGTACTTTTTTGGGTTCTGTATTTTCTATAAATTCACATGATCTCTTATAAGACGTGTGGATGCGATGTTGAGGGTCATGACCTTCGAATCGATACCTATTTCGGCATATGTTCATTTTCGGGTTAAACCAAAATTGGTGGGTCGTTTGGGGTTATTTGGGGGCATTTCTGTACTTTATTGGGTTTAGGATTTTCTAAAAGGTGTCCTTATCTCTTATTAGACGTGTGGATGCGATGTTGAGGGTTGTGACTTTCGAATCGATACTTATTTCGGCATACGTTCATTTTTTATTTAAAGCAGACCGGGTGGATCGTTTGGTGTTATTTGGGGGCATTTTTGTATTTTTTTGGGTTTAGGATTTTCTAAAAAAGTGTCATTATCACTAATTAGACATGTGGATGCGATGTTGAGGGTCGTGACCATCGAATCGATACCTATTTCGACATATGTTCATTTTCGGTTTAAACCAGACCAAGTGCGTCGTTTGGGGTTTTTTTGCTGCATTTATGTACTTTTTTGGGTTTGGTATTTTCTAAAAAGTGTCCATATCTATTATTAGACGTGTGGATGCAATGTTGAGGGTCGTGACTTTCGAATCGATACCTATTTCGGCATATGTTCATTTTCGGTTTAAACTAAACCGAGTAGGTCGTTTGGGGTTATTTGGCGGCATTTCTGTACATTTTTGGGTTTATGGTTTTCTAAAAAGTGTCCTTAGCACTAATTAGAGGTGTGGATGTGATATTGAGGGTTGTAACCTTCGAATCGATACCTATTTCGGCATATCTTCATTTTCGGTTTAAACCAGACCAGGTGGGTCATTTGGGGTATTTGGTGGCATTTATGTACTTTTTTGGGTTTAGGATTTTCTAAAAAGTGTCCTTTTCACTAATTAGACCTGAGGTTGCGATGTTGAGGGTCGTGACTTTCAAATCGATGCTTATTTCGACATTTGTTCCTTTTCGATTAAACCAGACCGGGTGGGTCATTTGGGGTTATTTGGCGGCATTTCTGTAGTTTTTTGGGTTTAGAATTTTCTAAAAACTGTCCTTATCACTAATTAGACGTGTGGACACAATCTTGAGGGCCGTGACCTTCGAATTGATACCTATTTAGACATATGTTCATTTTCGGTTTAAACCAGACCCGGTGGGTCGATTGGGATTATTTAGCAGGCATTTTTGTACTTTTTTGGGTTTGGTATTTTCTATAAATTGACATTATCTCTTATAAGACGTGTGGATCCGATATTGAGGGTCATGACCTTCGAATCGATACCTATTTCGGCATATGTTCATTTTCGGGTTAAACCAGAATTGGTGGGTCGTTTGGGGTTATTTGGGGGCATTTCTGTACTTTATTGGGTTTAGGATTTTCTAAAAAGTGTCCTTATCTCTTATTAGACGTGTGGATGCGATGTTTAGGGTTGTGACTTTCAAATCAATACCTATTTCGGCATACGTTCAATTTTTTATTTAAAGCAGACCGGGTGGATCATTTGGTGTTATTTGGGGGCATTTTTGTACTTTTTTGGGTTTAGATTTTTCTAAAAAAGTGTCATTATCACTAATTAGACGTGTGGATACGATGTTGAGGGTCGTGACCATCGAATCGATACCTATTTCGACATAAGTTCATTTTCGGTTTAAACCAGACCAGGTGCATCGTTTGGGGTTTTTTTTTCTGCATTTATGTACTTTTTTGGGTTTGGTATTTTCTAAAAAGTTTCCTTATCTCTTATTGGACGTGTGGATGCAATGTTGAGGGTCGTGGCCTTCGAATCGATACCTATTTCGGCATATGTTCATTTTCGGTTTAAACCAGACCGAGTGGGTCGTTTGGGGTTATTTGGCGGCATTTCTTTACATTTTTGGGTTTATGATTTTCTAAAAAGTGTCCTTAGCACTAATTAGAGGTGTGGATGCGATATTGAGGGTTGTAACCTTCGAATAGATACCTATTTCGGCATATGTTCATTTTCGGTTTAAACCAAATTGGGTGGGTCGTATGGGGTTCTTTGGGGGCGTTTTGTACTTTTTTGGGCTTGGGATTTTCTAAAAAGTGTCCTTATCTCTTATTATACGTGTTGATGCGATGTTGAGGGTCATGACCTTCGAATCGATACCTATTTCGACATATGTTCATTTTCGGGTTAAACCAGACTGGGTGGGTCGTTGTGGGCTATTTGGGGGCATTTTTGCACTTTTCTGGGCTTGTGATTTTCTAAAAGAGTCCCCATTTTTTATTAGACGTGTGGATACGATGTTGAGGGTCGTGACCTTCGAATCGATACCAAATTTGGCATATGTTCATTTTCGGTTTAAACCAAATCGGGTGGGTAGTTTGGGGTCATTTTGGGGCATTTCTGTACTTTTTTGGGTTTGGAATTTTCTAGAAAGTGTCCTTATATCTTATTAGACATGTGAGTGCGATGTTGAGGGTCGTGACCTGCGAATCAATACCTATTTTGGTATATGTTCATTTTAACTTTAAACCAGACCGGGTGGGTCATTTGGGTTTATTTGGGGGCATTTTTGCACTTTTTTGGGTTTGGGATTCTTTAAAAAGTGTCCTTATCTCTTATTATACGTGTGGATGCGATGTTGAGGGTCGTGATCTTCGAATCGATACCTAATTCGACATCGGTTCATTTTTTGTTTAAACCTGACCGGGTGGGTCATTTGGAGTTATTTGGCGGCATTTCTGTACTTTTTAGGGTTTGTTATTTTCTAAAAAATGTCCTTATCCCTAATTAGACATGAGGTTAGGATGTTGAGGGTCGTGATCTTCGTATTGATACCTATTTTGGCATATGTTCATTTTCGGTTTAACCGGACCAGGTGGGTCGTTTGGGGTATTTGGTGGCATTCATGTACTTTTTTGGGTTTAGGATTTTCTAAAAAGTGTCCTTATCACTAATTAGACGTGAGGTTGCGATGTTGAGGGTCGTGACCTTCAAATCGATACCTATTTCGACGTATGTTCCTTTTCGGTTTAAACCAGATCGGGTGGGTCATTTGGGGTTATTTGGCGGCATTTCTGTAGTTTTTTGGGTTTAAAATTTTTTAAAAACTGTCCTTATCACTAATTAGACGTGTGGATGCAATCTTGAGGGCCGTGACCTTCGAATCGATACCTATTTAGACTTATGTTCATTTTCGGTTTAAACCAGACAGGGTGGGTCGATTGGGATTATTTAGCAGGCATTTTTGTACTTTTTTGGGTTCTGTATTTTCTATAAATTGACATTATCTCTTATAAGATGTGTGGATGCGATGTTGAGGGTCATGACCTTCGAATCGATACCTATTTCGGCATATGTTCATTTTCGGGTTAAACCAAAATTGGTGGGTCGTTTGGGGTTATTTGGGGGCATTTCTGTACTTTATTACGTTTAGAATTTTCTAAAAAGTGTCCTTATCTCTTATTAGACATGTGGATGCGATGTTGAGGGTTGTGACTTTCGAATCGATACTTATTTCCGCATACGTTCAGTTTTTTATTTAAAGCAGACCGGGTGGATCGTTTGGTGTTATTTGGGGGCATTTTTGTACTTTTTTGGGTTTAGGATTTTCTATAAAAGTGTCATTATCACTAATTAGACGTGTGGATGCGATGTTGAGGGTCGTGACCATCGAATCGATACCTATAGCGACATATGTTCATTTTCGGTTTAAACCAGACCAGGTGCGTCGTTTGGGGTTTTTTTGCTGCATTTATGTACTTTTTTGGGTTTGGTATTTTCTAAAAAGTGTCCATATCTATTATTAGACGTGTGGATGCAATGTTGAGGGTCGTGACTTTTGAATCGATACCTATTTCGACATATGTTCATTTTCGGTTTAAACCAAACCGAGTAGGTCGTTTGGGGTTATTTGGCGGCATTTCTATACATTTTTGGGTTTATGGTTTTCTAAAAAGTGTCCTTAGCACTAATTAGAGGTGTGGATGTGATATTGAGGGTTGTAACCTTCGAATCGATACCTATTTCGGCATATGTTTATTTTCGGTTTAAACCAAACCGGGTGGGTTGTATGGGGTTATTTGGGCGCATTTTGTACTTTTTTGGGCTTGGGATTTTAAAAAAAGTGTCCTTATCTCTTATTACACGTGTCGACGCGATGTTGGGGGTCATGACCTTCGTATCGATACCTATTTCGACATATGTTCATTTTCGGTTTAAACCAGACTGGGTGGGTCGTTGTGGGTTATTTGGGGGCATTTCTGTACTTTTCTGGGCTTGTGATTTTCTAAAAGAGTCCTTATCTCTTATTAGATGTGGGGATGCGATGTTGAGGGTCGTGACCTTTGAATCGATACCAATTTCGGCATATGTTCATTTTCGGTTTAAACCAAATCGGGTGGGTAGTTTGGGGTCATTTTGGGGCATTTCTGTACTTTTTTGGGTTTGGAATTTTCTAGAAAGTGTCATTATATTTTATTAGACATGTGGGTGCGATGTTGAGGGTTGTGACCTTCGAATCGATACCTATTTTGGCATATGTTTATTTTAACTTTAAACCTGACCGGGTGGGTCATTTGGGATTTTTTGGGGGCATTTTTGCACTTTTTTGGGTTTGGGATTCTTTAAAAAGTGTCCTTATCACTTATTAGACGTGTGGATGCGATGTTGAGGGTCGTGATCTTCAAATCGATACCTAATTCGACATCAGTTCTTTTTCGGTTTAAACAAGACCGGGTGGGTCGTTTGGGGTTATTTGGCGGCATTTCTGTCCTTTTTAGGGTTTGTTATTTTCTAAAAAGTATCCTTATCCCTAATTAGACATGAGGTTACGATGTTGAGGGTCGTGACTTTCGAATCGATACCTATTTTGGTATATGTTTATTTTTTGTTTAAACCAGGCCAGGTGGGTCGTCTTGGGTATTTGGTGGCATTTATGTACTTTTTTCGGTTTAGGATTTTCTAAAAAGTGTCATTATCACTAATTAGATGTGAGGTTGCGATGTTGAGGGTCGTGACCTTCAAATCGATACCTATTTCGACATATGTTGCTTTTCGGTTTAAACCAGACCGGGTGGGTCATTTGGGGTTATTTGGCGGGATTTCTATAGTTTTTTGGGTTTAGGATTTTCTAAAAACTGTCCTTATCACTAATTAGACATGTGGATGCAATCTTGAGGGTCGTGACCTTCGAATCGATACCTATTTGGACTTCTGTTCATTTTCGGTTTAAACCAGACCGGGTGGGTCGTTTGGGATTATTTAG
Source organism: Telopea speciosissima (assembly GCF_018873765.1). Classification (NCBI taxonomy): domain Eukaryota; kingdom Viridiplantae; phylum Streptophyta; class Magnoliopsida; order Proteales; family Proteaceae; genus Telopea; species Telopea speciosissima. The sequence goes on from NW_025317574.1 coordinate 48,177, forward strand.
CAGGCATTTTTGTACTTTTTTGGGTTCGGTATTTTCCATAAATTGACATTATCTCTTATAAGACGTGTGGATCCCATGTTGAGGGTCATGACCTTCAAATCGATACCTATTTCGGCATATGTTCTTTTTCGGGTTAAACCAAAACTGGTGGGTCGTTTGGGGTTATTTGGGGGCATTTCTGTACTTTTTTGGGTTTAGGATTTTCTAAAAAGTGTCCTTATCTCTTATTAGACATGTGGATGCGATGTTGAGGGTTGTGACCATCGAATCGATACCTATTTCGGCATACGTTCATTTTTTATTTAAAGCAGATTGGGTGGATCGTTTGGTGTTATTTGGGGGCATTTTTGTACTTTTTTGGGTTTAGGATTTTCTAAAAAAGTGTCATTATCACTAATTAGACGTGCGGATACGATGTTGAGGGTCGTGACCATCGAATCGATACCTATTTTGACATAAGTTCATTTTCGGTTTAAACCAGACCAGGTGCGTCGTTTGGGATTTTTTGCCGTATTTATGTACTTTTTTGGGTTTGGTATTTTCTAAAAAGTGTCCTTATCTCTTATTAGACGTGTGGATGCAATGTTGAGGGTCGTGACCTTCGAATCGATACCTATTTCGGCATATGTTCATTTTCGATTTAAACCAGACCGAGTGGGTCGTTTGGGGTTATTTGGCGGCATTTCTGTACATGTTTGGGTTTATGATTTTCTAAAGAGTGTCCTTAGCACTAATTAGAGGTGTGGATGCGATATTGAGGGTTGTAAGCTTCGAATCGATACCTATTTCGGCATATGTTCATTTTCGGTTTAAATCAGACCCGGTGGGTCGATTGGGATTATTTAGCAGGCATTTTTGTACTTTTTGGGTTCGGTATTTTCTATAAATTGACATTATCTCTTATAAGACGTGTGGATGCGATATTGAGGGTCATGACCTTCGAATCGATACCTATTTCGGCATATGTTCATTTTCGGGTTAAACCAGAATTGGTGGGTCGTTTGGGGTTATTTGGGGGCATTTCTGTACTTTATTGGGTTTAGGATTTTCTAAAAAGTGTCCTTATCTCTTATTAGACGTGTGGATGCAATGTTTAGGGTTGTGACTTTCGAATCGATACCTATTTCGGCATACGTTCATTTTTTATTTAAAGCAGACCGGGTGGATCGTTTGGTGTTATTTGGGGGCATTTTTGTACTTTTTTGGGTTTAGGATTTTCTAAAAAAGTGTCATTGTCACTAATTAGACGTGTGGATGCGATGTTGAGGGTCGTGACCATCGAATCGATACTTATTTTGACATAAGTTCATTTTCGGTTTAAACCAGACCAGGTGCATCGTTTGGGGTTTTTTTTCTACATTTATGTACTTTTTTGGGTTTGGTATTTTCTAAAAAGTGTCCTTATCTCTTATTGGATGTGTGGATGCAATGTTGAGGGTCGTGACCTTCGAATCGATACCTATTTCGGCATATGTTCATTTTCGGTTTAAACCAGACCGAGTGGGTCGTTTGGAGTTATTTGGCGGCATTTCTTTACATTTTTGGGTTTATGATTTTCTAAAAAGTGTCCTTAGCACTAATTAGAGGTGTGGATGCGATATTGAGGGTTGTAACCTTCGAATCGATACCTATTTCGGCATATGTTCATTTTCGGTTTAAACCAAATCGGGTGGGTCGTATGGGGTTATTTGGGGGCGTTTTGTACTTTTTTGGGCTTGGGATTTTCTAAAAAGTGTCCTTATCTCTTATTATACGTGTTGATGCGATGTTGAGGGTCATGACCTTCGAATCGATACCTATTTCAACATATGTTCATTTTCGGTTTAAACCAGACTGGGTGGGTCGTTGTGGGTTATTTGGGGGCATTTCTGCACTTTTCTGGGCTTGTGATTTTCTAAAAGAGTCCTTATCTCTTATTAGACGTGTGGATCTGATGTTGAGGGTCGTGACCTTCGAATTGATACCAATTTCTGCATATGTTCATTTTCGGTTTAAACCAAATCGGGTGGGTAGTTTGGGGTCATTTGGGGGCATTTCTGCACTTTTTTGGGTTTGGAATTTTCTAGAAAGTGTCCTTATATCTTATTAGACATGTGGATGCGATGTTGAGGGTCGTGACCTTCGAATCGATACCTATTTTGGCATATGCTCATTTTAACTTTAATCCAGACCGGGTGGGTCATTTGGGGTTATTTGGGGGCATTTTTGCACTTTTTTGGGTGTGGGATTCTTTAAAAAGTGTCCTTATCTTTTATTAGACGTGTGGATGCGATGTTGAGGGTCGTGATCTTCGAATCGATCCCTAATTCGACATCGGTTCATTTTCGGTTTAAACCAGACTGGGTGGGTCGTTTGGGGTTATTTGGGAGCATTTCTGTATTTTTTTGGGCTTGGTATTTTCTAAAAAGTATCCTTATCTCTTATTAGATGTGTGGATGCGAAGTTGAGTGTAGTGACCTTCGAAACGATACCTATTTCGACATATGTTCATTTTTAGTTTGAACCAGACTGGGTGGGTAGTTTGGGGTTATTTTGGGGGCATTTCTATACTTTTTTGGGCTTGGGATTTTCTAAAAAGTGGCCTTATCTCTTATTAGACGTTTGGATGCGAAGTTGGGTGTTGTGACCTTCGAATCGATACCTATTTCGACATATCTTCATTTTTTGTTTAAACCAGACCGGGTGGATCGTTAGGGGTTATTTGGAGGGCATTAGATACTTTTTTGGACTCGGGATTTTCTAACGAGTGTCCTTATCTCTTATCAAATGTGTGGATGCGATGTTGAGTGTCGTGACCTTCGAAACGATACCTATTTCAACATATGTTCATTTTTTGTTTAAACCAGACCGGGTGGGTTGTTTGGGGTTATTTGGGGGCATTTCTGTAATTTGTTGGGTTTGGTATTTTTTAAAAAGTGTCCATATCACTTTTTAGACGTGTGGATGCGATGTTGAGGGTTGTGACCTTTGAATCGATACCTATTTCGGCATATGTTCATTTTCACTTTAAACCAGACCGGGTGGGTCCTTTGGGGTTATTTGGGAGCATTTCTATACCTTTTTGGGCTTCGGATTCTGTAAAAAGTGTCCTTACTTCTTATTAGACGTGTGGATTCGATGTTCAGGGTCGAGACTTTCGAATCGATACCTATTTCGACATATGTTCATTTTCGATTTAAACCAAACCAGGTGCGACGTTTGGGGTTATTTTGGGGCATTTTGGTACTTTTTTTGGTTTGGTATTTTCTAAAAAGTGTCACTATCTCTTATTAGACGTGTGGATGCGATGTTGAGGGTCGTGGCCTCTGAATCGATACGTATTTTGACATAGGTTCATTTTCGGTCTGAACAAGATCGGCTGGGTCGTTTGGGGTTATTTGGGGGCATTTCTATACTTTTTGGGTTTGTTATTTTCTAAAAAGTATCCTTATCTCTTATTACACGTGTGGATACAATATTGAGGGTGGGGATCTGCGAATCGATACCTATTTCAACATATGTTCATTTTTTGTTTAAACCAGACTAGGTTAGTCGTTTGGGGTTATTTGGGGGCATTTTTGTACTTTTTTGGGTTATGTATTTTCTAAAAAGTGTCCTTATCTCTTCTTACACGTGTGGATGCGATGTTGAGGGTCGTGACATTCGTATCGATACCTATTTCGGCATATGTTCAATTTCGATTTAAACCAGACCGAGTGGGTCGTTTTGGGTTATTTGGGGGCATTTTTGCAATTTTTTGGGCTTGGATTTTTCTAAAAAGTGTCCTTATCTCTTATTAGATGTGCGGATGCGATGTTGAGGGTCATGACCTTCGAATCGATACCTATTTCGACATATATTCATGTTCAATTTAAACCAGACCGGGTGGGTCGTTGTGGGTTATTTTGGGGCATTTCTATACTTTTTTGGGCTTGGGATTTTCTAAAAAGTGTCCTTATCTCTTATTAGACGTGTAGATGTGATGTTGAGGGTTGTGACCTTCGAATCAATACCTATTTCAGCCTTTTTGGTTTAAACCAGATTGGGTGGGTCGTTAGGGGTTATTTGGGGGCATTCCTGTACTTTTTTGGGTTTGGGATTTTCTATAAAGTGTCTTTATCTCTAATTAGACGTGTAGGTGCGATGTTGAGGATCGTGACCTTCGAATTGATACCTATTTTGGCATATGTTTTTTCTCGGTTTAAACCTGATCGGGTGGGTCGTTTAAGGTTATTTGGGGGCATTTCTATAATTTTTTGGGTTTAGGATTTTCTAGAAACTGTCCTTATATCTTATTAGACGTGTGGATGCAATGTTGAGGGTCGTGACCTTCGAATCGATACCTATTTTCGCATATGTTCATTTTCACTTTAAACCAGATCGGGTGGTTCGTATGGGGTTATTTGGGGGCATTTCTGTACTTTTCTGGGTTTGGTATTCTCTAAAAAGTGTCATTATCTCTTATTAGATGTGTGGATGCGATGTTGAGGGTCGTGACTTTCGAATCGATAGCTATTTCGGCATATGTTCATTTTCGGGTTAAACCAGACCGGGTGGGTCTTTAGGGGTTATTTGGTGGCATTTTCGTACTTTTTTGGGTTTGGGATTTTCTAAAATGTGTCCTTATCTCTAATTAGACGTGTGGATGCGATGTTGAGGATCGTGACCTTCGAATTGATACCAATTTTGGAATATGTTAATTTTTTGTTTAAACCTGTTCGGGTGGGTCGTTTTGGGTTATTTGGGGGGGCATTTCTGTATTTTTTTGGGTTTGGGATTTTCTAGAAAGTGTCCTTATATCTTATTGGACGTGTGGATGCAATGTTGAGGGTCGTGACCTTCGAATCGATACCTATTTTGGCATATATTTAGTTTCACTTTAAACCAGACTGGGTGGGTCGTTCGGGGTTATTTGGGGGCATTTCTATACTTTTTTGGGTTTGGGATTCTCTAAAAAATGTCATTATCTCTTATTAGACGTGTGGATGCGATGTTCAGGGTCGTGACCTTTGAATCGATACCTATTTTGACATATGTTTATTTTCGGTTTAAACCAGACTGGGTGGGTCGTTTTATGTTATTTGGGGGCATTCCGGTACTTTTTCTTGTTTGGTATTTTCTAAAAAGTGTCCTTATCTCTTATTAGACGTGTGGATGCGATGTTGTGGGTTGTGGACTCCGAATCGATATATATTTCGACATATGTTCATTTTCGGTTCGAACCAGACCGGGTGGGTCGTTTAGAGTTATTTGGGGGCATTTTTGTACTTTTTTGGGTTTGGCATTTTCTAAAAAGTATCATTATCTCTTAATAGACGTGTGGATCCGATGTTGAGGGTCGTGACCTGCTAATCGATACATATTTCGACATATATTCATTTTTTGTTTAAACCAGGCAAGGTGGGTAGTTTTGGGTTATTTGAGGAAATTTCTGTATTTTTTTGGGTTTGGTATTTTTTAAAAAGTGTTCTTATCTCTTATTAGATGTGTGGGTGGGTCAATTCTCTGTGGGGAGGGTTCTTTGAGGAGAGAGAATGTCTGGCAATTTTGGGAGACTTTGGGGAGGGTTCTTTCGGTTGGAGATGTCCAGCCAGCCAGCTAATGGTGCTTCTCCCTCAACCGGTTAGGGGGGAGGTGTGAGAAAGAGTGGCTCGAGTGAGGGTGGTACTGTAGTGGCTGCTCATGGTGATCCGAGGGGTGGTGGGGCTGCTCATGTGGGTTCGATGGGAGGTGCTACTGGAGCGAGCAATTCAGTGGTGGAAGGTTATGGTGTGGGGGCTTTGTTGCAGAAAGGAGGTACGCTGGCTGAGTTGGGAGTTGAGCTGGAACAAGAAGAACCTAGGCGTGGTGGAGGTATGCTACAACAAAAGGGTGTTGCGCCTGTTGGAGGGGAAGGAGTTTCAGATGCGGCTGGGGCTAAGGATGGTGTTGCCTCTAGTGGGACTGCAAATTCTTTGAAAGGGAAAGGAGTGTCTTG
>NW_025317575.1:0-54052 GCF_018873765.1 Telopea speciosissima
CCAACCGGAAAAAAAAAGTATAAAAATGCCCCCAAATAACCCCAAACGACCCATCGGCCTGGTTTAAATCGAAAATAAACTTGTGCCGAAATAGGTATCGATTCGAAGGTCACGACCCTCAACATCAGATCTACACGTCTAATAAGAGATAAAGACACTTTTTACAAATTACCAAACCCAAAAAGTACAGAAATGCCACTAAATAACCCCAAACGACCCAACCAGTCTGGTTTAAAACGAAAGTGAACATATGTCGAAATAGGTATCGATTCGTAGGTCATGACCCCCAATATTGGATCCACACTTCTAATAAGAGATAAGAATACTTTTTAGATATTCCAAAACCAAAATAGTACAGAAATGCCCCCAAATAACCCCAAACGACCCACCCAGTCTGGTTTAAACAGAAAATGAACATATGCCGAAATAGGTATCGATTCGAAGGTCATGACCCTCAACATCTCCTCCACACGTCTAACAAGAGATAAAGACACTTTTTAAAAATACCAAACCCGAAAAAGTACAGAAATGCTACCAAATAACCCCAAAACGATCCAACCGGTCTGGTTTAAAACAAAAATGAACATATGTCGAAATAGGTATCGATTCGTAGGTCAGGACCCTCAACATTGCATCCACACGTCTAATAAGAGATAAGGACACTTTATAGAAAATACCAAACAAAAAAAAGTACAGAAATGCCCCAAAATAACCCCGAACGACCCACCCGATCTGGTTTAAACTGAAAATGAATATACGCCGAAATAGGTATCGATTCGAAGGTCACGACCCTCAACATCGCATCCAGACATCTAATAAGAGATAAGGACACTTTTTAGAAAATACCAAACCCAAAAAAGTATAGAAATGCCACTAAATAACCCCAAACGAGCCACCCGGTCTGGTTTAAATAGAAATTTAACATATGCCGAAATGGGTATCGATTCGAAGGTCATGACCCTCAACATCTCCTCCACACGTCTAATAAGAGATAATGACACTTTTTAGAAAGTACGAAACCCAAAAAAGTACAGAAATGCCACCAAATAACCCCAAACGACCCACCCGGTCTGGTTTAAACAGAAAATGAACATTTGCCAAATTATGTATTGATTTGAAGGTCCAACCCTCAACATCGCATGCACACGTCTAATAAGAGATAAGGACAGTTTTTAAAAAATACCAAACCCAAAAAAGTATAGAAACGCCCCCAAATAACCCCAAACGACACATCCGGTCTGGTTTAAACCAAAAATGAACATATGTCGAACCCTTAACATCGTATCCACACGTCTAATAAGAGACAGGGACACTTTTTTGAAAATCCCAACCGGAAAAAAGTACCGAAATGCCCCCAAATAACCCCAAATGACCCACCTAGTCTGGTTTAAACAGAAAATGAACATATGCCAAAATAGGTATCGATTAAAAGGTAATGACCTGCAACATCGCATCCACACGTCTAATAAGTGATAAGGACAGTTTTTATCAAATACCAAACCCATAAAAGCACATAAATGCCCCCTAACAACCCCAAACGACCCACACGGTCTGGTTTAAACTGAAAATGAACATATGCCGAAATAGGTATCGATTCGAAAGTCACGACCCTCAACATCTCCTCCACATGTCTAATAAGAGATAATGGCACTTTTTTGAAAATACCAAACAAAAAAAGTATAGAAATGCTCCCAAATAACCCCAAACGACCCACCCGGTCTGGTTTAAACCGAAAATAAACATGTGCCAAAATAGGTATCGATTCGAAGGTCATGACCCTCAACATCGTATCCACACTGCTAATAAGAGATAAAGACACTTTTTAGAAATTACCAATCCCAAAAAGTACAGAAATGCCACCAAATAACCCCAAACAACCCAATCGGTCTGGTTTAAAACGAAAATGAACATATGGTGAAATAGGTATCGATTCGTAGGTCATGATCCCCAACATCGCATCCACACTTCTAATAAGAGATAAGGATACTTTTTAGATAATCCCAAACCAAAAAAGTACAGAAATGCCCCCAAATAACCCCAAAAGACCCACCCGGTCTGGTTTAAACAGAAAATGAACATATGCCGAAGTAGGTATCGATTCGAAGGTTACGACCCTCAACATCTCCTCCACACGTCAAACAAGAGATAAAGACACTTTTTAAAAATTCCAAACCCCAAAAAGTACAGAAATGCCACCAAATAACCCCAAACGACCCAACTGGTCTGGTTTAAAACGAAAATGAACATATATCAAAATAGGTATCGATTCGTAGGTCAGGACCCTCAACATCGTATCTACACGTCGAATAAGAGATAAGGACACTTTATAGAAAATACCAAACCCAAAAAAGTACAGAAATGCCCCCAACTAACCCCAAACGACCCACCTGGTCTGGTTTAAACTGAAAATGAATATATGCCGAAATAGGTATCGATTCGAAGGTCACGACCCTCAACATCGTATCCACACGTCTAATAAGTGAGAAGGACAATTTTTAGAAAATACCTAACCCAAAAAAGTGCAGAAATGCCCCCAAACGACCCACCCAGTCTGGTTTAAACTGAAAATGAACATATTCCAAAATAGGTATCGATTCGAAGATCATGACCCTCAACATCTCCTCCACACGTCTAAAAAGAGATAATGACACTTTTTAGAAAATATTAAACAAAAAAGTACGAAAATGCCCCCAAATAACCCCAAACGACTCACCCGGTCTGGTTTAAATCGAAAATGTACATATGCCAAAATAGGTATCGATTCGAAGGTCACGAACCTCAACATCGCATCCACATGTCTAATAAGTAATAAGGATAGTTTTTAGAAAATACAAAACCCAAAAAAGTATAGAAACGCCCCCAAATAACCCCAAAAGACCCACCCGGTCTGGTTTAAACCAAAAATGAACATATGTTGAAATAGGTATCGATTCGAAGGTCACGACCCTCAACATCGCATCCACACGTCTAATAAGAGATAAGGACACTTTTTTGAAAATCCCAACCAGAAAAAAATACCGAAATGCCCCCAAATAACCCCAAACGACCCACCTAGTCTGGTTTAAACAGAAAATGAACATATGCCAAAATAGGTATCGATTAAAAGGTAATGACCTGCAACATCGCATCCACACGTCTAATAAGTGATACGGACAGTTTTTATCAAATACCAAACCCATAAAAGTACCGAAATGCCCCCTAACAACCCCAAACGACCCACACGGTCTGGTTTAAACTGAAAATGAACATATGCCGAAATAGGTATCGATTCGAAAGTCACGACCCTCAACATCTCCTCCACATGTCTAATATGAGATAATGACACTTTTTCGAAAATACCAAACAAAAAAAGTACAAAAATCCTCCGAAATAACCCCAAACGACCCACCCGGTCTGGTTTAAACCGAAAATAAACTTGTGCCGAAATAGGTATCGATTCGAAGGTCACGACCCTCAACATCCCATCTACATGTCTAATAAGAGATAAAGACACTTTTTAGAAATTACCAAACCCAAAAAAGTACAGAAATGCCACCAAATAACACCAAACAACCCAACCGGTCTGGTTTAAAATGAAAATGAACATATGTCGAAATAGGTATCGATTCGTAGGTCATGATCCCCAATATCGCATCCATACTTATAATAAGAGATAAGGGTACTTTTTAGATAATCCCAAATCGAAAAAGTACAGAAATACCCTCAAATAACCCCAAACGACCCACCCGATTTGGTTTAAACAGAAAATGAACATATGCCGAAGATGGTATCAATTCGAAGGTCACGACCCTCAACATCTCCTCCACTTGTCTAACAAGAGATAAAGACTCTTTTTTAAAATACCAAACCCCAAAAAGTACAGAAATGCCACCAAATAACCCCAAACGACCAAACCGGTCTGGTATAAAACAAAAATGAACATGTATCGAAATAGGTATCGATTCGTAGGTCAGGACCCTCAACATCGCATCCACACGTCTAATAAGAGATAAGGACACTTTTTAGAAAATACCAAACCCAAAAAAGTACAGAAATGCCCCCAAATAACCCTAAACGACCCACCCGGTCTGGTTTAAACTGAAAATGAATATATGCCGAAATAGGTATCGATTCGAAGGTCACGACCCTCAACATCGCATCCAGACGTCTAATAAGAGATAAGGACACTTTTTAGAAAAGACCAAACCCAAACCAGTACAGAAATGCCACCAAATAACCCCAAACGACCGACCCGGTCTGCTTTAAATAGAAATTGAACATATGCCAAAATGGGTATCAATTCGAAAGTCACGACCCTCAACATCTCCTCCACACATCTAATAGGAGATAAGGACACTTTTTAGAAAATTCCAAACCCAAAAAAGTACAGAAATGCCCCCAAATAACCCCAAACGACCCTCCGAATCTGGTCTAAATAGAAAATGATCATATGCCAAAATAGGTATCGATTAGAAGGTCATGACCCTCAACATCGTATCGACACATCTAATAAGTGATAAGGACAGTTTTTAGAAAATACCAAACCCAAAAAAGTACAGAAATGCCCCCAAATAACCCCAAACGACCCACCCGGTCTGGTTTAAACTGAAAATGAACATATGCCAAAATAGGTATCGATTCGAAGGTCACGACCCTCAACATCTCCTCCACACGTCTAAAAAGAGTTAATGACACTTATTAGAAAATATTAAACAAGAAAAGTACGGAAATGCCCCAAAATAACCCCAAATGACCCACCCGGTCTGGTTTAAATTGAAAATGAACATATGCCAAAATGGGTATCGATTCGAAGGTCACGACCCTCAACATCTCCTCCACTCGTCTAATAAGAGATAAGGACACTTTTTAGAAAATACCAAACCCAAAAAAGTACAGAAATGCCCCCAAATAACCCCAAATGACCCACCATGTCAGGTTTAAATCGAAAATGAACATATGCCGAAATAGGTATCGATTCGAAGGTCACGACCCTCAACATCGCATCTACACGTCTAATAAGAGATAAAGACACTTTTTAGAAAATACCAAACCCAAAAAAGTACAGAAATGCCACCAAATAACTTCGAACGACCCAACCGGTCTTGTTTAAAACGAAAATGAACACATGTCGAAATAGGTATCGATTCGTAGGTCACGACCCTCAACATTGCATCCACACGTCTAATAAGAGATAAGGACAGTTTTTAGAAAATACCAAACCCAAAAAAGTACAGAAATGCCCCCAAATAACCCCAAACGACCCACCCGGTCTGGTTTAAACCGAAAATGAACATATGCCAAAATAAGTATCGATTCGAAGGTCATGACCCTCAACATCGCATCCACACGTCTAATAAGAGATAAGGATACTTTTTAGAAAATACCAAACCCAAAAAAGTACAGAAATGCCCCCAAATAACCCCAAACGACCCACCCGGTCTGGTTTAAACCGAAAATGAACATATGTCAAAATAGGTATCGATTCGAAGGTCACGACCCTCAACATTGCATCCACACGTCTAATAAGAGATAAGGGCACTTTTTAGAAAATACCAAACCCAAAAAAGTACAGAAATGCCCACAAATAACCCCAAACGACCCACCCGGTCTGGTTTAAACCAAAAATGAACATATGCCAAAATAGGTATCGATTACATGGTCACGACCCGCAACATCACATCCACACGTCTAATAAGAGATAAGGACACTTTTTAAAAAATACCAAACCCAAAAAAGTACAGAAATGCCCCCAAATAACCCCAAACGACCCACCCGGTCTGGTTTAAATTGAAAATGAACATATGCCGAAATGGGTATCGATTCGAAGGTCACCACCCTCAACATCTCCTCCGCACATCTAAAAAGAGATAATGACACTTTTTAGAAAATATTAAACAAAAAAGTACAGAAATGCCCCCAAATAACCCCAAACGACCCACCCGGTCTGGTTTAAACCGAAAATGAACATATGCTGAATAGGGTTTCGATTCGATGGTCCGACCCTCAATATGGCTTCCACACATCTAATAAGAGATAAGGACACTTTTTAGAAAATACCATACCCAAAAAAGTATAGAAATGCCCCCAAATAACCCCAAACGACCCACCCGGTCTGGTTTAAACCGAAAATGAACATATGTCGAAATAGGTATCGATTCGAAGGTCATGAACCTCAACGTCGCATCCACACACCTAATAAAAGATTAAGAAACTTTTTAAAAAATACCAAACCCAATAAAGTACAGAAATACCACCAAATAACCCCAAATGGCCCAATCGATCTAGTTTAAAACGAAAATGAACATATGTCGAAATAGCTATCGATTCGTAGGTCATGACCCTCAACATCGCATCCCCACGTCTAATAAGAGATAAGGACACTTTTTAGAAAATTCCAAACCCAAAAAGGTACAAAAATACCCACAAATAACCCAAAACTACCCACCATGTCAGGTTTAAACCGAAAATGAACATATGCCAAAATAGGTATCGATTCGAAGGTCACGACCATCAACATCGTATCCACACCTCTAATAAGAGATAAGGATTGTTTTTAAAAAATACCAAACCCAAAAAAGTACAGAAATGCCCCCAAATAACCCCAAACGACCCACCCGATCTGGTTTAAATTGAAAATGAACATATGCCGAAATACGTATCGATTCGAAGGTCACGACCCTCAACATCGCATCCACACGTCTAATAAGAGATAAGGACACTTTTTAGAAAATACCAAACCCAAAAAAAGTACAGAAATGCCACCAAATAACCCCAAACGACTCACCTGGTTTGGTTTAAACTAAAAATGAACATATTCTGAAATGGGTATCGATTCGAAGGTCACGACCCTCAACATCTCCTCCACACATCTAATAAGAGATAAGGACACTTTTTAGAAAATCCCAAACCCAAAAAAGTACAGAAATGCCCCCAAATAACCCCAAACGACCCACCCGGTCTGGTTTAAACCAAAAATAAACATATGTCGAAATAGGTATCGATTCGAAAGTCATGAACCTCAACGTCGCATCCACACGTCTAAAAGGGGATAATGACACTTTTTAGAAAACCCCAACCCGAAAAAAGTACAGATATGCCCTCAAATAACCCCAACCAACCCACCATGTCAGGTTTAAACCGAAAATGAACATATGCCAAAATAGGTATCGATTCGAAGGTCACGACCCTCAACATCGCATCCACACGTCTAATAAGAGATAAGGACACTTTTTAAAAAATCCCAAACCCAAAAAAGTACAGAAATGCCCCCAAATAACCCCAAACGACTCACCCAGTCTGGTTTAAACCGAAAATGTACATATACCGAAATAGGTATCGATTCGAAGGTCACGACCCTCAACATCGCATACACCTGTCTAATAAGTAATAAGGACAGTTTTTAGAAAATACAAAACCCAAAAAAGTATAGAAATGCCCCCAAATAACCCCAAACGACCCACCTGGTCTAGTTTAAACCGAAAAAGAACATATGTCGAAATAGGTATTGATTCGAAGGTCACGACCCTCAACATCACATCCACTCATCTAATTAGAGAAAAAGACACTTTTTAGAAATTACCAAACCCAAAAAGTACAGAAATGCCAACAAATATCCCCAAATGACCCAACCGGTCTGGTTTAAAACGAAAATGAACATATGTCGAAATAAGTATCGATTCGTAGGTCATGACCCCCAACATCGCATCCACACTTCTAATAAGAGATAAGGATACTTTTTAGATAATCCCAAACCCAAAAGGTACAGAAATGCCCCCAAATAACCCCAAACGAGCCACCCGATCTGGTTTAAATAGAAATTGAACATATGCCGAAATGGGTATCGATTCGAAGGTCAACGAAAATGAACATATGTCAAATAGGTATCGATACTAAGGTAACGACCCTCAACATCGCATCTACACGTCTAATAAGAGATAAAGACACTTTTTAGAAAATACCAAACCCAAAAAAGTACAGAAATGCCACCAAATAACCCCAAACGACCCAACCGGTCTAGTTTAAAACGAAAATGAACATATGTCGAAATAGGTATCGATTCGTAGGTCACGACCCTCAACATCGCATCCACACGTCTAATAAGAGATAAGGATAGTTTTTAGAAAATACCAAACCCAAAAAAGTACAGAAATGCCCCTAAATAACCCCAAATGACCCACCCGGTCAGGTTTAAACTGAAAATGGACAAATGTCGAAATAGGTATCGATTCGAAGGTCACGACCCTCAACATCGCATCTACACGTTTTTTTTTTTTTTTTTTTTATATGTAAAAAAAAAAAAAAAAAAACGCTAAGATAAGGACACTTTTTAAAAAATATTAAACAAAAAAGTACAGAAATGCCCTCAAATAACCCCAAACGACCCACCTGGTCTGGTTTAAACCAAAAATGAACATATGCCGAAATGGGTATCGATTCGATGGTCCGACCCTCAATATGGCCTCCACACGCCTAATAAGAGATAAGGACACTTTTTAGAAAATACTATACCCAAAAAAGTACAGAATTGCCCCCAAACAACCCACCATGTCAGGTTTAAATCGAAAATGAACAAATGCCGAAATAGGTATCGATCGAAGGTCAGGACCCTCAACATCGCATTTACACGTTTAATAAGAGATAAAGAAACTTTTTAAAAAAAATACCAAACCCAATAAAGTATAGAAATACCACCAAATAACCCCAAATGGCCCATGTCAAAATATGTATCGATTCGTAGGTCACAACCCTCAACATTGCATCCACACATTTAATAAGAGATAAGGAAACTTTTTAAAAAATTCCAAACCCAAAAAAGTGCAAAAATGCCCACAAATAACCCCAAATAACCCACCATGTTAGGTTTAAACCGAAAATGAACATATGCCAAAATACGTATCGATTCGAAGGTCACGACCATCAACATCGTATCCACACGTCTAATAAGAGATAAGGATTGTTTTTAGAAAATACCAAACCCAAAAAAGTACAGATATGCCCCCAAATAACCCCAAATGACCCACCCGGTCTGGTTTAAATCGAAAATGAACTTATGTCGAAATAGGTATCGATTCGAAGGTCAACGAAATGAACATATGTCAAATTAGGTATCGTCTGAAGGTAACAACCTCAACATCACATCTACACGTCTAATAAGAGATAAAGACACTTTTTAGAAAATACCAAACCCAAAAAAGTACAGAAATGTCCCCAAATAACCCCAAACGACCCACCCAGTCTAGTTTAAACAGAAAATGAACATATGCCAAAATAGGTATCGATTGTAAGGTCACGACCCGCAACATCGCATCCACACGTCTAA
Source organism: Telopea speciosissima (assembly GCF_018873765.1). Taxonomy (NCBI): domain Eukaryota; kingdom Viridiplantae; phylum Streptophyta; class Magnoliopsida; order Proteales; family Proteaceae; genus Telopea; species Telopea speciosissima. Next base: position 9,299 of record NW_025317575.1, read on the forward strand.
TAAGAGATAAGGACAGTTTTTAGAAAATACCAAACCCAAAAAAGTGCAGAAATCCCCCTTATAACCCCTAACGTCCCACACGGTCTAGTTTAAACGAAAATGAACATATGGCGAAATAGGTATCGATTCGAAGGTCACCACCCTCAACGTCTCCTCTGCACGTCTAAAAAGGGATAATGACACTTTTTAGAAAATATTAAACAAAAAAGTACAGAAATGCCCCCAAATAACCCCAAACGACCCACCCGGTCTAGTTTAAACCGAAAATGAACATATGCCAAAATGGGTATCGATTCGATGGTCCGACCCTCAATATGGCCTCCACACATCTAATAAGAGATAAGGACACTTTTTTGGAAATACCATACCCAAAAAAGTACAGAATTGCCCCCAAATAACCCCAAACAACCCACCATGTCAGGTTTAAATAAAAAATGAATATATGCTGAAATAGGTATCGATCGAAGGTCAGGACCCTCAACATCGCATCTACACGTTTAATAAGAGTTAAAGAAACTTTTTAAAAAATACCAAACCCAATAAAGTATAGAAATACCACCAAATAACCCCAAATGGCCCAATCGATCTAGTTTAAAACGAAAATATACATATGTCGAAATAGGTATCGATTTGTAGGTCACGACCCTCAACATTGCATCCACACGTTGAATAAGAGATAAGGGCACTTTTTAGAAAATTCCAAACCCAAAAAAGTACAAAAATGCCCACAAATAACCCCAAACAACCCACCATATCAGCTTTAAACCGAAAATGAACATATGCCAAAATAGGTATCGATTCGAAGGTCACGACCATCAACATCGTATCCACATGTCTAATAAGAGATAAGGATTGTTTTTAAAAAATACCAAACCCAAAAAAATACAGAAATGCCCCCAAATAACCCCAAACGACCCACCCGATCTGGTTTAAATTAAAAATGAACATATGTCGAAATAGGTATCAATTCAAAGGTCACGACCCTCAACATCGCATCTACACGTCTAATAAGAGATAAGGTCACTTTTTAGAAAATCTCATCCTAAAAAAAGTACAGAAATGCTCCCAAATAACCCCAAACTTCCATTGAATGGAAGTCGTACTGGTTTTTTCAAAGGGGGTAGGGGAATACGGCAGGGGGACCCTATTTCGCCATATTTGTTCACTATTGCCATGGAGGGGTTTTCCAGCTTTGATGAGGAAGTTGGAGGTGGAAGGCAGCATTAGCCTGCTTCCCAGGTGTAAGTGTTCCCACCTTTCCCACCTTATCTTTGCCGACGACTTGATGATCTTTGTGAAGGCCACCACAGATTCTGTTTCGGCCTGCCTGGGGGCCTTGGATGATTTTCATACCTACTCTGGGTTGAAACTCAACAGGGCTAAGTCCTCTATTATTTTAGGGGGCCTCACCCACACGGCCAGACTGCAACTTTTGGAATTAACGAACTTTGTGGATACCAAGTTACCTATCCGGTATCTAGGTGTTCCTCTCATTGCTCGAAAGCTAGCTTTTGCAGATTGTTCTTCCATTTTGGATCGAGTGAGGAGTAGGCTTCATGGTTGGAAAGCTCGGCTCTTATCCTTTGCAGGGCGGCTTCAACTTTTAAGCTCTGTTCTTCAAGGCTGCTACATTTACTGGTCAGGGATTTTCGGGCTGCCTGGAGCTCTAAAGAATAAGCTGGAATCCATCTTCTCCAACTTCCTTTGGTCTGGCCCGTCTCTTGATCGTAAGGTACATTACATCTCTTGGGATAAGATTTGCAAACCTAAGGCTGAAGGGGGCCTTGGTATTAGGAGAATTTCTGATATGAATATTGCAGGGATTTTTAAACAAATTTGGTGGATTGCCTCTAAGAAAGACAGTCTTTGGGTTAGGTGGGTCAATACCCGCTACCGAAAGAAAGATTCTATTTGGACTGCAAAGATCCCCCAAAATTGCTCTTGGGTTTGGTGGAAAGTCCTCAAATTTAGAGATCAGGTTGAGCCACATATCCATCATATTTTTGGGAATGGCCAAGCTACTAGACTTTGGTTGGATAATTGGCATCCTAAAGGGGTTTTGATTAAAAGATATGGAGATCGGATCCGTTATGATGCCGGTTCTCACCGGCTTGCCTTGGTTTCGGACTTTATTAGGGATGGCCATTGGCATCTGCCCCCCTCAGGGTTCTTTTGATCTGATAACTATTTCGAGGGATCTCCCTAGTATTCCTATTGTGAGTGGTGAGGAGGATCTTATTGTTTGGAAGGAAACTTCTAATGGTCTCTTTTCTACCAAGTCGGCTTGGGATCTTATTAGAAGTAGTGCAACAAAGGTGGATTGGAATAAGCTTGTTTGGTTTCCTGGTTTTTTTCCTAGGCACTCTTGTACTACCTGGAGGTGCCTGATGGGAGGGTTGCCAACTAAAGACCAACTCATTAGAAGGAATATTGCTGTAGGACAGAATTGCGTCCTGTGTTGGGGAGGTTTGGAGAGCCATGCCCATCTCTTCTTTGCCTGTCCCTTTTCTAATACCATTTGGGATAGGGTTAGCTCTATGTGTTCTATCAATGGCAAAGGACCTGCTACCCTGACTGATGTGGTCAATTGGCTTTCTCATGTGGTTTGTGCTAAAGATAAGATGGATTTTATTCCCAAGCTTGCTTTTTGTGCCACGATTTATCATGTTTGGTGGGAGAGGAATCAACGGCTCTTTAGTAACCAGTCAAGGTCTTATGATAAGATCCTTCAAGACATCAAATTTGATGTTTCCACTAAAGGTTCTCAATGTCCGTTATTGGCTGCCCATACTCCTAGGAATCAATTTTTGGTTGACAAGTGGGGGGGTCCAAGTGCAGTGGGCCAATTCGGCTCCCAAAATCTGTTTCTGGCCAAAGCCCCCTGCTCAATTGATTTCTCTCCATTGTGATGGGTCCTTGAAAGGAGATAGAGCTGCTTATGGGGGTCTCATTCGTGATTCCTTAGGAGATCCGATTCTGGCCTATGTTGGTAAAGGGTCGGAAGCTTCGGTTCTTAGCATGGAATTGATAGCTATCCACAGAGGAGTGGTTTTGTGCATAGAGAGGAACCTTCGTTATATTTCTATCAGATCTGACTCGAAGTTGGCCGTGGAGATTGTTACAAATGTGATTGGCTGCCCCTGGAATGTTTATGCTTTGAAGTACCAGATCATCTCTAGGTTGGACCAGTTGGCTCGCTATGAAGTGAGGCATGTTTGGAGAGAACTGAACCAACCGGCGGACTTTAATGCTTCCATAAATAGTGGGGATGGGGAAACTATTATGTATCCTCAAGAGTTTCATGAGGACCTAATGCGGCTGATTCATGATGATTCTGTTGGTAAGGCCCAGTTTAGGCCTCCATAATTGGGTTTGGGTGGTTCTCCTTGAATATCCGAGGGGTTTGTCCTCGGAGGTGTGGGGCCTCTTTCTCCTCCTTAGGTCTGTCTAAGGGGTGTCAGTAGGTTCCCTTCTCTTGTATCTTCCTTTTCTTCTTCTATACATTCACAAATTACTTATCAAAAAAAAAAAAAACGACCCACCTGGTATGATTTAAACAAAAAATGAACATATTCCGAAATGGGTATCGATTCGAAGGTCACGACCCTCAACATCTCCTCCACACGTCTAATAAGAGATAAGGACACTTTTTAGAAAATCCCAAACCCAAAAAAGTACAGAAATGCTCCCAAATAACCCCAAACGACCCACCCGGTCTGGTTCAAACCGAAAATGAACATATGTCAAAATAGGTATCGATTCGAAGGTCTTCAACCTCAACGTCGCATCCCCACGTCTAAAAAGGGATAATGACACTTTTAAGAAAACCTCAACCCAAAAAAAGTACAGAAATACCCTCAAATAATCCCAAACAACCCACCATGTCAGGTTTAAACAGAAAATGAACATATGCCGAAATAGGTATCGATTCGAAGGTCACGACCCTCAACATCGCATCCACATGTCTAATAAGAGATAAGAAAGTTTTTAGAAAATACCAAACCCAAAAAAGTACAGAAATGCCCCCAAATAACCCCAAACGACCCACCCGGTCTGGTTTAAACTGAAAATGAACATATGCCGAAATATGTATCGATTCGAAGGTCACGACCCTCAACATCTCCTCCACACGTCTGAAAAGAGATAATGACACTTTTTAGAAAATACCAAACCCAAAAAAGTACAGAAATGCCCCCAAATAACCCCAAACGACTCATCTGGTCTGGTTTAAATCGAGAATGCACATATGCCGAAATAGGTATCGATTCGAAGGTCACGACCCTCAACATCGCATCCACACATCTAATAAGTAATAAGGACAGTTTTTAGAAAATACAAAACCCAAAAAAGTATAGAAACACCCCCAAATAACCCCAAACGACCCACCCGGTATGGTTTAAACCAAAAATGAACATATGTCGATATAGACATCGATTCGAAGGTCACGACCCTCAACATCCCATCCACACATCTAATAAGAGATAAGGACACTTTTTTGAAAATCCCAACCGGAAAAAGTACCGAAATACCCCCAAATAACCCCAAATGACCCACCTAGTCTGGTTTAAACAGAAAATGAACAGATGCCAAAATAGGTATCGATTAAAGGTAATAACTTGCAACCTCACATCCACACATCTAATATGTGATAAGGACAGTTTTTATCAAATACCAAACCAATAAAAGTACAAAAATGCCTCCTAACAACCCCAAACAACCCACATGGTCTGGTTTAAATGGAAAAAAAACATATGCCAAAATAGATATCGATTCGAAGGTCACGACCCTCAACATCTCCTCCACATGTCTAATAAGAGATAATGACACTTTTTTGAAAATACCAAACAAAAAAAGCACAGAAATGCTCCCAAATAACCCCAAACAACCCACCCGGTCTGGTTTAAATCGAAAATAAACTTTTGCCAAAATAGGTATCGATTTGATGGTCACGACCCTCAACATCGCATCTACATGTCTAATAAGAGATAAATACACTTTTTATAAATTACCAAACCCAAAAAGTACAGAAATGCCACCAAATAACCCCAAACGACCCAACCGGTCTGGTTTAAAATGAAAATGAACATATGTTGAAATAGCTATCGATTCATTGGTCATGACCCCCAACATCGCAACTACACTTCTAATAAGAGATAAGGATACTTTTTAGATAATCCCAAATCAAAAAAGTACAGAAATTCCCCCAAATAACCCCAAACGACCCACCCGATCTGTTTTAAACAGAAAATGAACATATGCCGAAATAGGTATCGCTTCGAAGGTCACGACCCTCAACATCTCCTCCACACGTCTAACAAGAGATAAAGACACTTTTTAAAAATACCAAACCCAAAAAAGTACAGAAATGCCCCCAAATAACCCCAAACGACTCATCCGATCTGGTTTAAACCGAAAATGTACATATGCCGAAATAGGTATCGATTCAAAAGTCACGACCATCAACATCGAATCCACACATCTAATAAGAGATAAGGATTGTTTTAAAAAAATACCAAACCCAAAAAAGTACAGAAATGCCCCCAAATAACCCCAAACGACACACCCGATCTGGTTTAAATTGAAACTGAACATATGTCGAAATAGGTATCGATTCGAAGGTCACGACCCTCAACATCGCATCTACACGTCAAATAAGAGATACGGTCACTTTTTAGAAAATCTCATCCCAAAAAAAGTACAGAAATGCTCCCAAATAACCCCAAACGACCCACCTGGTCTCATTTAAACAAAAAATGAACATATTCCGAAATGAGTATCGATTCGAAGGTCATGACCCTCAACATCTCCTCCACACGTCTAAAAAGAGATAAGGACACCTTTTAGAAAATCCCAAACCCAAAAAAGTACAAAAATGCCCCCAAATAACCCCAAACGACCCACCCGATCTGGTTTAAACCGAAAATGAACATATGTCAAAATAGGTATCGATTCGAAGGTCTTGAACCTCAACGTCGCATCCACACGTCTAAAAAGGGATAATCACACTTTTTAGTAAACCCCAACCCAAAAATAGTACAGAAATACCCTCAAATAACCCCAAACAACCCACCATGTCAGGTTTAAATAGAAAATGAACATATCCAGAAATCGGTATCGATTCGAAGGTCACGACCCTCAACATCGTATCCACACGTCTAATAAGAGATAAGGAAGTTTTTAGAAAATACCAAACCCAAAAAAGTACAGAAATGCCCCCAAATAACCCCAAACCACCCACCCAGTCTGGTTTAAACTGAAAATGAACATATGCCGAAATAGGTATCGATTCGAAGGTCACGACCCTCAACATCTCGTCCACACGTCTAAAAAGAGAAAATGACACTTTTTAGAAAATAATAAACCCAGAAAAGTACAGAAATGCCCCCTAATAACCCCAAACGACTCATCCGGTTTGGTTTAAACCGAAAATGCACATATGCCGAAATAGGTATCGATTCGAAGGTCACGACCCTCAACATCGCATCCACATATCTAATAAGTAATAAGGACAGTTTTTAGAAAATACAAAACCCAAAAAAGTATAGAAACGCCCCGAAATAACCCCAAACGACCCACCCGGTCTGGTTTAAACAACAAAAGAACATATGTCAAAATTGGTATCGATTCAAAGGTCACGACCCTCAACATCGCATCCACACATCTAATAAGAGATCAAGACAGTTTTTAGAAATTACCAAACCCAAAAAGTACAGAAATGCCACCAAATAACCCCAAACGACCCAACCGGTCTGGTTTAAAATGAAAATGAACATACGTTGAAATAGCTATCGATTCATTGGTCATGACCCCCAACATCGCAACTACACTTCTAATAAGAGATAAGGATACTTTTTAGATAATCCCAAATCAAAAAAGTACAGAAATTCCCCCAAATAACCCCAAACGACCCACCCGATCTGTTTTAAACAGAAAATGAACATATGCCGAAATAGGTATCGCTTCGAAGGTCACGACCCTCAACATCTCCTCCACACGTCTAACAAGAGATAAAGACACTTTTTATAAATATCAAACCCAAAAAAGTACAGAAATGCCCCCAAATAACCCCAAACGACTCATCCGATCTGGTTTAAACCGAAAATGTACATATACCGAAATAGGTATCGATTCAAAAGTCACGACCATCAACATCGCATCCACACGTCTAATAAGAGATAAGGATTGTTTTAAAAATACCAAACCCAAAAAGTACAGAAATGCCCCAAATAACCCCAAACGACACACCCGATCTGGTTTAAATTGAAACTGAACATATGTCGAAATAGGTATCGATTCGAAGGTCACGACCCTCAACATCGCATCTACACGTCAAATAAGAGATACGGTCACTTTTTAGAAAATCTCATCCCAAAAAAAGTACAGAAATGCTCCCAAATAACCCCAAACGACCCACCTGGTCTCATTTAAACAAAAAATGAACATATTCTGAAATGAGTATCGATTCGAAGGTCATGACCCTCAACATCTCCTCCACACGTCTAAAAAGAGATAAGGACACCTTTTAGAAAATCCCAAACCCAAAAAAGTACAAAAATGCCCCCAAATAACCCCAAATGACCCACCCGATCTGGTTTAAATCGAAAATGAACATATGTCAAAATAGGTATCGATTCGAAGGTCTTGAACCTCAACGTCGCATCCACACGTCTAAAAAGGGATAATCACAATTTTTAGAAAACCCCAACCCAAAAATAGTACAGAAATACCCTCAAATAACCCCAAACAACCCACCATGTCAGGTTTAAATAGAAAATGAACATATCCAGAAATCGGTATCGATTCGAAGGTCACGACCCTCAACATCGCATCCACACGTCTAATAAGAGATAAGGAAGTTTTTAGAAAATACCAAACCCAAAAAAGTACAGAAATGCCCCCAAATAACCCCAAACCACCCACCCAGTCTGGTTTAAACTGAAAATGAACATATGCCGAAATAGGTATCGATTCGAAGGTCACGACCCTCAACATCTCGTCCACACGTCTAAAAAGAGATAATGACACTTTTTAGAAAATAATAAACCCAAAAAAGTACAGAAATGCCCCCTAATAACCCCAAACGACTCATCCGGTTTGGTTTAAACCGAAAATGCACATATGCCGAAATAGGTATCGATTCGAAGGTCATGACCCTCAACATCGCATTCACAAGTCTAATAAGTAATAAGGACAGTTTTTAGAAAATACAAAACCCAAAAAAGTATAGAAACGCCCCGAAATAACCCCAAACGACCCACCCGGTCTGGTTTAAACAACAAAAGAACATATGTCGAAATTGGTATCGATTCAAAGGTCACGACCCTCAACATCGCATCCACACATCTAATAAGAGATAAAGACACTTTTTAGAAATTACCAAACCCAAAAAGTACAGAAATGCCACCAAATAACCCCAAACGACCCAACCGGTCTGGTTTAAAATGAAAATGAACATATGTCGAAATAGGTATCGATTCGTAGGTCATGACCCCCAACATCGTATCCACATTTCTAATAAGAGATAAGGAAACTTTTCAGATAATCCCAAACCAAAAAAGTACAGAAATGCCCTCAAATAACCCCAAATGACCTACCTGGTCTGGTTTAAACAGAAAATAAACATATGCCGAAATAGATATCGATTCGAAGGTCACGACCCTCAACATCTCCTCCACACGTCTAACAAGAGATAAAGACACTTTTTAAAAATACCAAACCCAAAAAAGTATAGAAATGCCACCAAATAACCCCAAACGACCCAACCGGTCTGGTTTAAAACGAAAATGAACATATATATATGGAAATAGGTATCGATTCATAGGTCAGGACCCTCAACATCGCATCCACATGTCGAATAAGAGATAAGGACACTTTATAGAAAATACCAAACCCAAAAAAGTACAGAAATGCCCCAAAATAACCCCAAAGGACCCACCCGGTCTGGTTTAAACTGAAAATGAATATATGCCAAAATAGGTATCGATTCGAAGGTCACGACCCTCAAATCGCATCCAGACGTCTAATAAGAGATAAGGACACTTTTTAGAAAATATCAACCCCAAAAAAGTACAGAAATGTAGATGCATGTAGATGCGATGCTGAGGGTCATGACCTTCGAATCGATACCTATTTCGGCATATGTTCATTTTCGGTTTAAACCAGACCGAGTGGGTTGTTCGGTGTTATTTTGGGGCATTTCTGTAGTTTTTATGTTTTTTTATTTTCTAAAAAGTGACCTTATCTCTTATTAGGCATGTGGATGCGATGTTGAGGGTCGTGACCTTCGAATCGATACCTATTTTGGCATTTCTTAAATTTTGTTTTAAACCAGACCAGGTGGGCCGCTTGGGTTTTTTGGGGGCATTTCCGTACTTTTTTGGTTTGGTATTTTCTAAAGAGTGTCCTTATCTCTTATTAGATGTGTGGATGCGATGTTGAGGGTCGTGACCATCGAATCGATACCTTTGTCGACATATGTTCATTTTCGTTTCAAACCAGACCGGTTGGGTCGTTTGGGGTTATTTGGGGGCATTTCTGTACGTTTTGCGGTTTGGTATTTTCTAAAAAGTGTCTTTATCTCTTATTAGATGAGTAAATGCGATGTTGAGGATCTTGACCTTCGTATTGATACCTATTTCGGCATATGTTAATTTTCAGTTTAAACCAGATCGGGTGTTTCGTTTGGGTTATTTGGGGGCATTTCTGTACTTTTTTGGTTTGGTATTTTCTAAAAAGTATCATTATCTCTTATTAGACATGTGGAGGAGATGTTGAGGGTCTTGACCTTCGAAACGATACCTATTTTGGCATATGTTCATTTTCAGTTTAAACCAGACCGGGTGGGTCGTTTTGGGTTATTTGGGGGCATTTCTATACATTTTTGGGTTTGGTATTTTCTGAAATGTGTTCTTATCTCTTATTAGATGTGTGGATACGATGTTGAGGGTCGTGACTTTCGAATTGATACCTATTTCGACATATGTTCATTTTCGGTTTAAACCAGACCGGGTGGGTCGTTTGGGGTTATTTGGGGACATTTCTATATTTTTTTGTGTTTGGTATTTTCTAAAAAGTGTCCTTATCTCTTATTAGACGTGTGGATGCGATGTTGAGGGTTTTGACCTTCGAATCGATACCTTCTTCAACATATGCTCATTTTCAATTTAAACCAGACTGGGTGGGTCATTTGGGGTTATTTGGAGGGATTTCTGTACTTTTTGGGGTTTGGTATTTTCTAAAAACTGTCCTTATCCCTTATTAGACTTGTGGAGGAGATGTGGAGGGTCGTGACCTTCGAATCAATACCCATTTCGGCTTATGTTCATTTTCAGCTTAAACCAGACCGGGTGGGTCGTTTGGGGTTATTTGGGGGTATTTCTGTACGATTTTGGGTTTGGTATTTTTTAAAAAGTGTCCTTATCTCTTATTAGACGTGTGGATGCGATGTTGAGGGTCGTGACCTTCGAATCGATACCTATTTTGGCATATGTTCATTTTCTGTTTAAACCTGATTGGGTGGATCGTTTGGGGTTATTTGGGGGCATTTCTATACTTTTTTTGGGTTGGGATTTGCTAAAAAGTGTCCTTATCTCTTATTAGATGTTTGGGTGCGATGTTGAGGGTCGTGACATTCGAATCGATGCCTATTTTGACATATGGTCATTTTCGTTTTAAACCAGATCGGTTGGGTAGTTTTGGGTTATTTGGGGGCATTTCTGTACTTTCTTTGGTTTGGTATTTTCTAAAAAGTGTTTTTATCTCTTATTAGATGTGGAGATGTGATGTTGAGGGTCGTGACCTTTGAATCGATACCTATTTCGGCATATGTTCATTTTCGGTTTAAACCAGACCGGGTGTGTCGTTTGGGGTTATTTGCGGGCATTTCTAACTTTTTTGGGTTTGGTATTTTCCAAAAACTGTACTTACCTCTTATTAGACATGTAGATGCGATGTGGATGGTCATGACCTTCGAATCGATACCTATTTCAGCATATGTTCATTTTCGGTTTAAACTTGACATGGTGGGTTGTTTGGGGTTATTTGGGGGCATTTCTGTACTTTTTTCGGGTTGGGATTTTCTAAAAAGTATCCTTATCTCTTATTAGATGTGTGGATGCAATGTTGAGGGTCGTGACCTTAAAATCGATACCTTTTTTTTTTTTTTTTTTTTTTTTGATAAGTAATTTGTAAATGTATAGAAGAAGAAAAGAAAGATACAAGAGAAGGGAACCCTACGACACCCCTTAGACAGACCTAAGGAGGAGAAAGAGGCCCCACACCTCCGAGGACAAACCCCTCGGATAATCAAGGAGAACCACCCAAACCCAATTATGGAGGCCTAAACTGGGCCTTACCAATAGAATCATCATGAATCAGCCGCATTAGGTCCTCATGAAACTCTTGAGGATACATAATAGTTTCCCCATCCCCACTATTTATGGAAGCAATAAAGTCCGCCGGTTGGTTCAGTTCTCTCCAAACATGCCTCACTTCATAGCGAGCCAACTGGTCCAACCTAGAGATGATCTGGTACTTCAAAGCATAAACAGTGTGGGTCATATGTTCATTTCGATCTGGTACTTAAAATCGATACCTATTTCGGCATATGTTCATTTTCTGTTTAAACCAGACTGTGTGGGTCATTTGGGGTTATTTGGGGGCATTTCTGTACTTTTTTTGGGTTGGGATTTTCTAAAAGGTGTCCTTATCTCTTATTAGACGTGTGGATGCGATGTTGTGGGTCGTGACCTTCCAATCGATACCTATTTCGACATATGTCCATTTTCGGTTTAAACCAGACCGGGTGGGTCATTTGGGGGCATTTCCATACTTTTTTGGATTTGGTATTTTCTAAAAAATGTCTGTATCTCTTATTAGATGTTTAGATGCGATGTTTGGGGGCATTTCTAGACTTTTTTGGGTTTGGTATTTTGTAAAAAATGTCCTTATCACTTATATTAGACTTATGGATGCGATGTTGAGGGTCGTGACCTTCATATCGATACCTAGGTGGGTCGTTTGGGGTTATTTGGGGGGCATTTCTATGCTTTTTTCGGGTTAGGATTTTCTAAAAAGTGTCCTTATCTCTTATTAGATGTGTGGATGCAATGTTGAGGGTCGTCACCTTCGAATCGATACCTATTTCGACATATGTTCATTTTCGATTTAAACCAGACCGGGTGGGTCTATTGGGGTTATTTGGGGGCATTTCTTTACTTTTTTGGGTTCGGTATTTTCTAGAAAGTGTCCTTATCTCTTATTAGACATGTGGATACGATGTTGAGGGTCGTGACCTTCGTATCGATACCTATTTCTGCATATGTTCATTTTCGGTTCAAACCAGACCGGGTGGATCATTCGGGGTTATTTTGGGGCATTTTTGTACTCTTTTGGGTTTGGTATTCTCTAAAAAGTGTCCTTAACTCTTATTAGACGTGTTGATGCGGTGTTTAGGATCGTGACGTTCGAATTGATACCTATTTCGGCATGTGTTCATTTTCGATTTCAACCTGACATGGTGGGTTGTTTGGGGTTATTTGGGGGCATTTCTGTCCTTTGGGGGCAAGTGTCTTTTTATCTTATTAGACGAGTAAATGCGATGTTAAGGATCATGACCTTCGTATCGATACCTATCTCGGCATATGTTCATTTTCAGTTTAAACCAGACTGGGTGGGTCGTTTGGGGTTATTTGGGGGCATTTCTGTACTCTTTTGGTTTGGTATTTTCTAAAAAGTGTCATTACCTCTTATTATACATGTGGAGGAGATGCTGAGGGTCGTGACCCTCGAATCGATACCTAATTTGGCATATGTTCATTTTCAGTTTAAACCAGACCGGGTGGGTCGTTTGGGGTCATTTGGGGGCATTTCTGTTCTTTTTGGGTTTGGTATTTTCTAGAAAATGTCCTTATCTCTTATTAGACGTGTGGATATGATGTTGAGGGTCATGACCTTCGAATCGATACCTATTTCGGCATATGTTCATTTTCGTTCAAACCAGACCGGGTGGATCGCTCGGGGTTATTTCGGGGCATTTCTGTACTTTTTTAGGTTTGGTATTCTCTAAAAAGTGTGCTTAACTCTTTTTTTTTTTTGATAAGTAATTTGTGAATGTATAGAAGAAGAAAAGGAAGATACAAGAGAAGGGAACCTACTGACACCCCTTAGACAGACCTAAGGAGGAGAAAGAGGCCCCACACCTCCGAGGACAAACCCCTCGGATATTCAAGGAGAACCACCCAAACCCAATTATGGAGGCCTAAACTGGGCCTTACCAACAGAATCATCATGAATCAGCCGCATTAGGTCCTCATGAAACTCTTGAGGACACATAATAGTTTCCCCATCCCCACTATTTATGGAAGCAATAAAGTCCGCCGGTTGGTTCAGTTCTCTCCAAACATGCCTCACTTCATAGCGAGCCAACTGGTCCAACCTAGAGATGATCTGGTACTTCAAAGCATAAACATTCCAGGGGCAGCCAATCACATCTGTAACAATCTCCACGGCCAACTTCGAGTCAGATCTGATAGAAATATAACGGAGGTTCCTCTCTATGCACAAAACCACTCCTCTGTGGATAGCTATCAATTCCATGCTAAGAACCAAAGCTTCCGACCCTTTACCAACATAGGCCAGAATCGGATCTCCTAAGGAATCACGAATGAGACCCCCATAAGCAGCTCTATCTCCTTTCAAGGACCCATCACAATGGAGAGAAATCAATTGAGCAGGGGGCTTTGGCCAGAAACAGATTTTGGGAGCCGAATTGGCCCACTGCACTTGGACCCCCCACTTGTCAACCAAAAATTGATTCCTAGGAGTATGGGCAGCCAATAACGGACATTGAGAACCTTTAGTGGAAACATCAAATTTGATGTCTTGAAGGATCTTATCATAAGACCTTGACTGATTACTAAAGAGCCGTTGATTCCTCTCCCACCAAACATGATAAATCGTGGCACAAAAAGCAAGCTTGGGAATAAAATCCATCTTATCTTTAGCACAAACCACATGAGAAAGCCAATTGACCACATCAGTCAGGGTAGCAGGTCCTTTGCCATTGATAGACACATAGAGCTAACCCTATCCCAAATGGTATTAGAAAAGGGACAGGCAAAGAAGAGATGGGCATGGCTCTCCAAACCTCCCCAACACAGGACGCAATTCTGTCCTACAGCAATATTCCTTCTAATGAGTTGGTCTTTAGTTGGCAACCCTCCCATCAGGCACCTCCAGGTAGTACAAGAGTGCCTAGGAAAAAAAACCAGGAAACCAAACAAGCTTATTCCAATCCACCTTTGTTGCACTACTTCTAATAAGATCCCAAGCTGACTTGGTAGAAAAGAGACCATTAGAAGTTTCCTTCCAAACAATAAGATCCTCCTCACCACTCACAATAGGAATACTAGGGAGATCCCTCGAAATAGTTATCAGATCAAAAGAACCCTGAGGGGGCAGATGCCAATGGCCATCCCTAATAAAGTCCGAAACCAAGGCAAGCCGGTGAGAACCGGCATCATAACGGATCCGATCTCCATATCTTTTAATCAAAACCCCTTTAGGATGCCAATTATCCAAATAAAGTCTAGTAGCTTGGCCATTCCCAAAAATATGATGGATATGTGGCTCAACCTGATCTCTAAATTTGAGGACTTTCCGCCAAACCCAAGAGCAATTTTGGGGGATCTTTGCAGTCCAAATAGAATCTTTCTTTAGGTAGCAGGTATTGACCCACCTAACCCAAAGACTGTCTTTCTTAGAGGCAATCCACCAAATTTGTTTAAAAATCCCTGCAATATTCATATCAGAAATTCTCCTAATACCAAGGCCCCCTTTAGCCTTAGGTTTGCAAATCTTATCCCAAGAGATGTAATATACCTTACGATCAAGAGACGGATTCCAGCTTATTCTTTAGAGCTCCAGGCAGCCCAAAAATCCCTGACCAGTTAATGTAGCAGCCTTGAAGAACAGAGCTTAAAAGTTGAAGCCGCCCTGCAAAGGATAAGAGCCGAGCTTTCCAACCATAAAGCCTACTCCTCACTCGATCCAAAATGGAAGAACAATCTGCAAAAGCCAGCTTTCGAGCAATGAGAGGAACACCTAGATACCGGATAGGTAACTTGGTATCCACAAAGTTCGTTAATTCCAAAAGTTGCAGTCTGGCCTTCTTATTAGACGTGTTGATGCGATGTTTAGGATCGTGACCTTCGAATTGATACCTATTTCGGGATATGTTCATTTTTTATTTCAACCTGACATTGTGGGTTGTTTGGGGTTATTTGGGGGGCATTTCTGTCATTTTTTGGGTTTGGTAATTTCTAAAAAGTGTCATTATCTTTTATTAGACGTGTAGATGCGATGTTGAGGGTGATGACCTTCGAATCGATACCTATTTCGGCATATGTTCATTTTCGGTTTAAACCAGAACGGGTGGGTCGTTTGGGGTTATTTGGGGGCATTTTTGATCTTTTTGGGTTTGGTATTTTCTAAAAAGTGTCCTTATCTCTTATTGGACGTGTGGATGCGATGTTGAGGGTTGTGACCTGCGAATGGGTACCTATTTAGACATATGTTCATTTTCGGTTTAAACCAAACCAGGTGGGTCGTTTAGGGTTATTTGGGGGCATTTCCGTACTTGTTTGGGTTTGGTCTTTTCTAAAAAGTGTGCTTATCACTTATTTGGCGTATGGTTGTGATGTTGAGAGTTGTGACCTACGAATCGATACCTATTTCGGTATATATTCATTTTCGGTTTAAACCAGATCGGGTGGGCCGTTTGAGGTTATTTGGGGGAGTTTGTATAATTTTTTGGGTTAGGGATTGTCTTAAAAGTGTCTTTATCTCTTATTAGACGTTTGGATGCGATGTTGAGAGTCGTGACCTTCGAATCGATACCTATTTCGACATCTGTTCATTTTTTATTTAAACCTGACCGGATGGGTCATTTGGGGTTATTTGGCTGCATTTCTATACTTTTTGGGTTTGGTATTTTCTAAAAAGTGTCTTTATCTCTTATTAGACGTGTGGATGTGATGTTGAGGGTTGTGACCTGCGAATCGATACCTATTTTGATATATGTTCATTTTCGGTTTAAACCAGACCAGGTGGGTCGTTTAGGGTTATTTGGGGGCATTTGTGTACTTTTTTGGGTTAGGGATTGTCTTAAAAGTGTCCTTATCTCTAATTATATGTGTAGACACAATGTTGGTCATGACCTTCGAATCGATACCTATTTCGATATTTGTTCATTTTCCGTTTAACCCAGAACGAGTGCGTCCTTTGGGGTTATTTGGGGGGCATTTATGAACTTTTTGGGTTTGGTATTTTTTAAAAAGTGTCCTTATCCCTTATTAGACATGTGGATGCGATGTCGAGGGTCTTGACCTTTGAATCAATAGCTATTTCGGCATATGTTCATTTTTTATTTAAACCAGACCAGGTGGGTTGTTTGGGGTTATTTGGGGGCATTTCTATACTTTTTGGGTGTGGTATTTTCTAAAAAGGGTCCTTATCTTTTATTAGACGTGTGAATATGATGTTGAGGGTCGTGACGTTCAAATCAATACCTATTTCGACATATGTACATTTTCTGTTTAAACCAGACCAGGTAGGTCGTTTTGGGTTATTTGGGGGCATTTTCGTACTTTTTTGGGTGTGGGATTTTCTAAAAAGTGTCCTTATCTCTAAGTAGACGTGAGGAAGCGATGTTGAGGGTCGTGACCTTCAAATCGATACCTATTTCTACATATGTTCCTTGTCCGTTTAAACCAGAACGAGTGGGTCGTTTGGGGTTATTTGGGGGCATCTATGTACTTTTTTGGGTTTGGTTTCTTCTAAAAAGTGTCCTTATCTCTTATTAGACATATGGATGCGATTTTGAGGATTAAGACCTTCGAATCGATACCTAATTCATCAATTGTTCATTTTTGGTTTAAACTAGACCGGGTGGGTTGTTTGGGGTTATTTGGGGGCATTTTTATACTTTTTTGGGCATGGCATTTTCTAAAAAGTGTCCTTATCTCTTGTCAGACATGGGGATGCGATGTTGAGTGTCGTGACCTTCGAATCAATACCTATTTTGGCATATGTTCATTTTCGGTTTAAACCAGACCGGGTAGGTTGTTTGAGGTTATTTGGGGGCATTTCTGTTCGTTTTTGGGTTTGGGATTCTCTAAAAGTGTCCTTATCTCTTATTAGACGTGTGGATGTGATGTTGAGGGTTGTCACCTGCGAATTGATACGTATTTTGCCATATGTTAATTTTCGGATTAAATCAGACCGGGTGAGTAGTTTGGGGTGATTTGGGGAAATTTCTTTACTTTTTTGGGTTTGGGATTTTCTAAAACGTGTCCTTATCTCTAATTAGACGTGTGGAAGCAATGTTGGGGGTCGTGACCTTCGACTCGATACCTATTTCGACATATGTTCATTTTCGGTTTAAACCTGATCGGGTGGGTCGTTTTGGGTTATTTGGGGGCATTTCTGTACTTTTTTTGGGTTTGGGATTCTCTAAAAAGTGTCCTTATCTCTTATTAGATGTGTGGATGTGATGTTGAGGGTCGTTACCTTCGAATCGATACCTATTTCGACATATGTTCATTTTCAGTTTAAACCAGACCAGGTGGGTCGTTTAGGGATATTTGAGGAATTTCCGTACTTTTTTGGGTTTGGGATTTTTTAAAAAGTGCCCTTATCTCTAATTAGACGTGTGGAAGCAATGTTGAGGGTCATGACCTTCGAATCGATACCTATTTCAACATATGTTCATTTTCCAGTTAAATCAGAACAGGTGGGTCATTTGCGGTTATTTTGGGGCATTTATGTACTTTTTTGGGTTTGGTATTTTCTAAAAAATGTCCTTATCTCTTATTAGATGTGTGGATGCGATGTTGAGGGTCGTGACCTTCGAATCGATATCTATTTTGACATATGTTCATTATATCTTTAAACCAGACCAGGTGGGTCGTTTGGGGTTATTTGGGGGCACTTCTGTACTTTTTTGGGTGTGGTATTTTCTAAAAAGTGTCCTTATCTCTTATTAGATGTGTGGATGCGATGTTGAGGGTGCTGACCTTCGAATCGATACCTATTTTGACAAATGTTTATTTTCGGTTTAAACCAGACCGGGTGGGTAGTTCCAGGTTATTTGGGGGCATTTCTGTACTTTTTTTGGGTTGGGATTTTCTAAAAAGTGTTCTTATCTCTTATTAGACGTGTGGATGCGATGTTCAGGGTCTTGACCTTCAAATCGATACCTTTTTTTTCGATAGGTAAGTTGTGTGTATAAAGAAGAAGGAAAGATAGATATAAAAGAAGGCAGCCTTCTCCCACCCCTTAGACAGACCTAAGGAGGAGGAACAGGCCCCACACCGCCAAGGACAAACCCCTCGTAACTACAAGGAAAAGCCACCCAACCCAATCACGGAGGCCTAAACTAGACCTTACTAGAAGCATCATCAAGGATCAGCCGCATCAGGTCATCATGAAACTCAGGAGGATACAAAATAGCTTCCCCATCCCCACAATTAATGGAAGCAATAAAATCTGCCGGCTGGTTCAATTCCCTCCAAACATGCCTCACTTCATAGTGAGTCAACTGGTTTAGACTAGAGATGATTTGGTTTTTCAAAACATATACATTCCAAGGGCAAAAAAAATTTAGAGATTTCAAATCGATACCTATTTTGACATATGTTCATTTTCGATTTAAACCAGAACGGGTGGGTCGTTTGGGGTTATTTAGGGGCATTTCTATACTTTTTTGGGTTTGGGATTCTCTAAAAAGTGTCCTTATCTCTTATTAGACGTGTGGATGCGATGTTGAGGATCGTGATCTTCGAATCGATACCCATTTCGGCATAAGTTCATTTTTGGTTTAAACCAGACAGGGTGGGTCGTTTGGGGTTATTTGGGGGCATTTCTGTACGTTTTTCGGTTTGGGATTCTCTAAAAAGTGTCCTTATCTCTTATTAGACGTGTGGATGCGATGTTGAGGGTTGTGACCTGCGAATCGATATCTATTATGACATATGTTCATTTTTGGCTTAAATCAGACCAGGTGGGCAGTTTGGGGTTATTTGAGGGCATTTTTGTACTTTTTTGGGTTTGGGACTTTCTAAAAAGTGTCCTTATCTCCAGTTAGACGAGTGGAAGCGATGTTGAGGGTCGCGACCTTCGAATCGATACCTATTTCGATATATGTTAATTTTCGGTTTAAAGTAGACTGGGTGGGTCGTTTGGGGTTATTTGGGGGCATTTCTGCACTTTTTTGGGTTTGGGAATCTCTAAAAAGTGTCCATATCTCTTATTAAACGTCTGGATGCGATGTTAAGGGTCGTGAGGTTCGAATCAATACCAATTTTGACATATGTTCATTTTCGGTTTAAACCAGACCAGGTAGGTCGTTTTGGGTTATTTGGGGGCATTTCCGTACTTTTTGGGTGTGGGATTTTCTAAAAAGTGTCCTTATCTATAATTAGACGTGTGGATGCAATGTTGAGAGTCGTGACCTTCAAATCGATACCTATTTCTACATATGTTCATTTTCCGTTTAAACCAGAACGGGTGGGTCGTTTGGGGTTATTTGGGGGCATTTATATACTTTTTTAGGTTTGGTATCTTCTAAAAAGTGTCCTTATCTCTTATTAGACGTGTGGATGCGATGTTGAGGATCGGGACCTTCGAATCGATACCTATTTTGGCAAATGTTCATTTTCGGTTTAAACCAGACGGGGTGGGTTGTTTTGGGTTATTTGGGGGCATTTCTATATTTTTTTGGGTTTGGCATTCTCTAAAAAGTGTCCTTATATCTTATTAGACGTGTGGATGCGATGTTGGGGGTTGTGACCTGCTAATCGATACCTATTTCGACATATGTTCATTTTCGGTTTAAACCAGACCAGGAGGGTAGTTTGGGGTTATTTGGGGGCATTTTTGTACTTTTTTGGGTTTGGGATTTTCTAAAAAATGTCCTTATCTCTAATTAGACGTGTGGAAGCAAAGTTGAGGGTCGTGACCTTCGAATCGATACCTATTGCTACATATGTTAATTTTCGGTTTAAACCAGATCGGGTGGGTCGTTTGGGGTTATTTGGGGGCGTTGATGTACTTTTTTGGGCTTGGTATCTTCTAAAAATTGTCCTTATCTCTTATTAGACATGTGGATGCAATGTTGAGGGTTGTGACCTTCGAATCAATACGTATTTCGGCATATGTTGACTTTCGGTTTAAACCAGACCGTGTGGGTTGTTTGGGGTTACTTGGGGGCATTTCTGTACTTTTTTGGGTTCGGGAGTCTCTAAAAGGTGTCCTTATCTTTCATTAGACGTGTGGATGCGATGTTGAAGGTTGTGACTTTCGAATTGATACCTATTTCGACATATGTTCATTTCCGGTTTAAACCAGACCGGGTGGGTCGTTTGGGGTTATTTGGTGGCATTTCTGTGCTTTTTTGAGTTTTGGCATTTTCTCAAAATTGTCCTTATCGCTTATTTGACGTGTGGATGCGATGTTTTGGATCGTGACCTCCGAATCAATACCTATTTTGACATATGTTCATTTTCGGTTTAAACCAGACTAGGTGGGTTGTTTGGGGTTATTTGGGGGCATTTCTGTTCGTTTTTGGGTTTTGGATTCTCTAAAAAGTGTCCTTATCTCTTATTAGACGTGTGGATGCGATGTTGAGGGTTGTCACCTGTGAATTGATACGTATTTTGACATATGTTCATTTTCGGTTTAAATCAGACCAGGTGAGTAATTTGGGGTGATTTGGGGGCATTTCTTTACTTTTTTTGGGTTTGGGATTTTCTAAAACGTGGCCTTATCTCTAATTAGATGAGTGGAAGTGATGTTGAGGGTCGTGACCTTCGAATCCATACCTATTTCGACATATGTTCATTTCCGATTTAAACTTGACCAGGTGGGTGGTTTGGGGTTATTTGGGGGCATTTATGAACTTTTTTGGGTTTGGTATTTTCAAAACAGTGTCCTTATCCCTTATTAGACGTGTGGATGCGATGTTGAGGGTCGTGACCTTTGAATCGATACCTATTTCGACATATGTTCATTTTCGATTTAAACCAGACGAAGTGGGTCGTTTAGGGTTATTTGGGGGAATTTTCGTACATTTTTGGGTTTGGGATTTTTTAAAAAGTGTCCTTATCTCTAATTAGACGTGTGGATGCAATGTTGAGGGTCGTGACCTTCGAATCGATACCTATTTCAACATATGTTCATTTTCCGTTTAAACCAGAACAGGTGGGTCGTTTGCGGTTGTTTGGGGGCATTTATGTACTTTTTTTGGTTTGGTATTATCTAAAAAATGTCCTTATCTCTTATTAGACGTGTGGATGCGATTTTGAGGGTCGTGACCTTCGAATCGGTACCTATTTCGG
Source organism: Telopea speciosissima (assembly GCF_018873765.1). Classification (NCBI taxonomy): domain Eukaryota; kingdom Viridiplantae; phylum Streptophyta; class Magnoliopsida; order Proteales; family Proteaceae; genus Telopea; species Telopea speciosissima. The sequence goes on from NW_025317575.1 coordinate 30,694, forward strand.
CAAATGTTTATTTTCGGTTTAAACCAGACCGGGTGGGTAGTTTCGGGCTTTTTGGGGGCATTTCTGTACTTTTTTGGGTTTGGGATTCTCTAAAAAGTCTCCTTATCTCATATTAGACGTGTGGATGCGAAGTTGAGGATCGTGACCTTCGAATCGATACCTATTTCGGCATATGATCATTTTCGGTTTAAACCAGACAGGGTGGGTGTTTTGGTGTTATTTGGGGACATTTCTGTACGCTTTTCGATTTGGAATTCTCTAAAAAGTGTCCTTATCTCTTATTAGACGAGTGGATGCAATGTTGATGGTTGTGGCCTGTGAATCGATATCTATAACGACATATGTTCATTTTCGGTTTAAATCAGACCGGGTGGGTCGTTTGGGGTTATTTGGGGGCATTTCTGTACTTTTTTGTGTTTGGGATTCTCTTAAAAGTGTCTTCATCTCTTATTAGACGTGTGGATGCGATGTTGAGGGTCGTGACCTTTGAATCGATACCTATTTCGGCATATGTACATTTTTTGTTTAAACCAGACCGGGTGGGTCGTTTGGTATTATTTGGGGGCATTTCTATATTTTTTTGGGTTTGGGATTCTCTAAAAAGTGTCCTTATCTTTTATTAGACGTGTGGTTGCGATGTTGAGGGTCGTGAACTTCGAATCGATACCTTTTTCGATATATGTTCATTTTCGGTTTAAACTTGACCGGGTGGGTCGTTTGGGGTTATTTGGGGGCATTTCTGTACTTCTTTGGGCTTGGGATTTTCTCAAAAGTGTCCTTATCTCTTAGAAAACGTGTGGATGCGATGTTGAGGGTCGTGACCTTCGAATTGATACCTATTTCTACATATGTTAATTTTTTATTTAAGCCAAACTGGGGTGGCCGTTTGGTGTTGTTTGGGGGCATTTCTGTTGGGTTTGGGATTCTCTAAAAAGTGTCCTTATCTTTTATTAGACGTGTGGATCCGATGTTGAGGGTCGTGATCTTCGAATCGTTACCTATTTCGACATATGTTCATTTTCGATTTGAACCAGATCAGGTGGGTCATTTAGGATTATTTCGGGGCATTTTCGTACTTTTTTGGGTTTGGCATTTTCTAAAAAGTGTCCTTATCTCCAATTAGACGTGTGGACGCAATGTTGAGGGTCATGACCTTCGAATTGATACCTATTTCTACATATTTTCTAAAAAGTGTCATTATCTCTTTTTAGACGTGTGGAGGAGATGTTGAGGGTTGTGACCTTTGAATCGATACCCATTTCGGCATATGTTCATTTTCGGTTTAAACCAGACCGGGTGGTTTGTTTGGGGTTATTTGGGGGCATTTTTGTACTTTTTTTGTTTGGTATTTTCTAAAAAGTGTCATTATCTCTTTTTAGACTTGTGGAGGAGATGTTGAGGGTTGTGACCTTCGAATCGATACCGATTTTGGCATATGTTCATTTTCAGTTTAAACCAGACCGGGTGGGTCGTTTGGGGTTATTTGGGGGCATTTCTGCACTTTTTTGGGTTTGGTATTTTCAAAAAACTGTCCTTATCACTTATTAGATGTGCGGATGCGATGTTGAGGGTCGTGACCTTCTAATCGATACCTATTTCGGCGTATGTTCATTTTCTGTTTAAACCAGACTGGGTGGATCGTTTGGGGTTATTTGGGGGCATTTCTGTACTTTTTTCGGGTTGGGGTTTTCTTAAAAGTGTCCTTATCTCTTATTAGACGTGTGGATGCGATGTTGAGGGTCGTGACCTTCGAATCGATACCTATTTCGACATATGTTCATTTTTTGTTTAAACCAGACTGGGTGGGTTGTTTGGGGTTATTTGGGGGCATTTCTGTATTTTTTTGGGTTTGGTATTTTCTAAAAACTATCCTTGTCTCTTATTAGATGTGTGGATGCGATGTTGAGGGTCATGACCTTCGAATCGATACCTATTTTGGCATATATTCATTTTCGGTTTAAACCTGACATGGTGGGTTGTTTGGGGTTATTTCGGGGCATTTCTATACTTTTTTGGGTTTGGTATTTTCTAAAAAGTGTCCTTATCTCTTATTAGATGTGTGGAGGAGATGTTGAGGGTCGTGACTGATGAGCACATTTATGTGTGAAATCTTAGGGCATAAAGCATACATTTTACCACATTGGATAGAGTTACTCGGTGCTTTCTTGTGCTTTTCAGGGTTTAGGTGAATTATTATGAAAATGGAGGAGATGATGCTAAGGAGATGTTTATAAGCTTTCTAGAGGTGTTAATATTATGGATGCATAGCCCATCGAGTCAGCTTTGCAACGGTTCAAACGGCACTTGATTCCGAGTTGAAACGAAGAAGTTATGGCCGTTTCCGTAATGATGCACGAAAATGGTGTGCAGGGGTTTATTTATAATTATTGACAGTCGGACGGGGACAAAGTGAAGCGGAAGTTTGGATTCTAGGAGCCTTAACGCAATTATCAGAAGTTACTTGTGATTCCATTAGGAAGGCTCTGTGGACAGTCCAACTTCAACTTGAGATATCTTGGGCTCCCCAACTCCGAATTGGACGAAATTTGGGTCTATTTTTGGTGATTTTTCGCAAGGAACACAATGGTGAGGCCTATATAAGCACCCCATGCTCCACGTTTTCTGAGGGACAGAATGGGTATTTTATTTATTCTTGAAGGAATCGTAGTCATCACCCTTACTCTCTCTCTCCTCCAACTTCTAAAGGGCACTTATGGAATTCTAATTGGGATAGATTTATATTTTCTCATCTATGGAATGTTGAAAGATCAAAGATGATTTGATTTTATTGCTTGGAGAAGATATCTACAAAGAAAAGGAAGCACTTGTTAGAATTGGAAGTTTACTTTTCTAGAAATAGAAGGTCTATGTAAACAATCTTCTCTTCTTCTTCTTTCTATTTTTTTTTTTTTTCCCCTTAGGATTCAAGGCATTGTAAAAGAGGAAAGAGAAGAGAATATTCTCTTTTCTTAGGAAATATTTCTCCTACACTTCCATCTTCTCTCTTCTCCTCTCTTCCACCTATAAATACCCCCTACCTCTCTTGTAAAAATTGCTCATTCACTTAGTGAAATTTCTTCTCTTCTTCTCCTTCTAATTTGTGATTTTTGGCTTTTCTAAGTTCTAGTTTGCTTTTATGATTTTTAGTTAATGGTTATAATTGGTTTAGTTTATGCTTTAATTTCAATTTAAGTCTTCAATTGGGTTGTAATTTCTTAATTCTAGTTTAGGTTTTAAGCCTTCTAGTCTAAGTTCTTAAGTTGATGACAAGACTTGAAGATTTAGAAGAGGAGGCCATGGTAAGTTTATGCAAGTATTCAAGCTTTTCAATTACATTCATGCAAGCACATCCAGGTTTTACTATCTAAACTCTCAATCTCATTCTCCATCTCCTCTATCTCTCTCTATCTTCTTCTTCTTCCCCCTCTATTTCTTTTATTTTAATTTTATATGGTTGTGGTTTATGGATGCATTTTTATTCCCTTATTTCTTTTTATGTGGTTAGTATGTGTGGCTGCATTTTTATTCCTTTCAATTCGCTTTAGTTTGATAGGTTAAATGCTCATGTGTTAGGACGTCGATTTAATCCCTTAATTTTGTTACATGCTTATGAGTTAGGATGCATTGATTTTCCTTAGTTTAATTAGTTTAATTGAACACTTTAATTTGGTTCACTTTGCATTACTTTTAAGTTAGTTAAATAGAGTGGCATATATCTCCTCGTGTTCGACCCGTAGCTACGATTGACCCGTACGCTTGCGATTTTATTTTAACTCAAACAAGTTTTTGGCACCGTTGCTGGGGAGGTTATTGTCCATTTTGTTTATCTGATTTTTAAGTAGTTCGAAGTGTTTTAGTTTATTCTTTTCTCTTCTTTTTTTTGAAAACAAAAAAATCAGTTTTTAAAAACCTCTTCTTGTTTCTCTTCTATTTCAAATAGTGTGCGCCCAATCTAAAGTCCTTCATATGCTTCAACCCTCCATCTTTTGGTGTCCCTCATAGGATTAAGTTACCTATGACGCTACATCTTGACTTGGTTGGGTGGATTGACATGTGACTTATCTTTGGAGGTGACCACTCTTGATAACAGGAAAGGGACATAGTGAGAGTGTTGGAAACATAAACGTATAGTAGACCTCCATTCTACATCAGAATCCATATTGGAGTCGCACGTAGGTAGCTATAGAAGACTATACGGGTTCCCTTGCTGTCAACCTATATGGCATCCTTACAGCTTTTGAACCATTGTTTCGTTTTTTGAGGGATAGAGATGCACTATCTACCTTGGGCTCCCTCTTGTTTCTATTATTTTTTTTTTTTTTTAAGTGTTTTATTTTTCTTTAATTTTTCTAAAGGAGACCTCATATCGGTTTAGGTGGCTAGGGTGTGGACTGGTGATTCAAGTAATCGTCTTATTAGAAAACCACCTTTTCTACCACCTTTGACCATGGGTGACCAACAACCCAAGACTCTTAAGGATAGGTTTTACCCCAACAGGGCTGCACAACCCTCATGCATTAGTCTACCTATTGTTACAAGGAATAACTATGAACTCAAGACCAACTTCATCAGCATGCTACCCCATTTCCATGGGATGGCTAATGAGGGTGCATATCTCTTCCTTAGGGAATTTGAGGAGGTCTGTGTTCTAATTAAGGTCCAGAATTTGACTGATGATGCAGTTAGGCTTAGGTTTATACCCTTTGCCCCGAAAGACCAGGCCAAGAAGTGGCTCTATGGACTGCCAACAAACTCCATTAATACATGGGATGAGTTCACATTGTCTTTTTGAGAAAATTCTTCCCTCTTCAGAAGACCAATAAGCTTAAAAGTGACATCATCCAGCTTAGGCAGAAACCACATGAGTCCTTTTCTAAATTCATGAAAAGATTCAAGGACCTCCTCTTAGAATGCCCTCACCATGGTTTTGACTTGTGACAGCTATGCCAAATTATTTATGAGGGTATTGATTATCAGACTAAGCAACTTGTAGAGTCTATGTGTCCAGCAGGCTTTACTTCTTTTTTCGAGGAGAATGATGCATGGACATTCGTAACCAACTTGGCTGATAAGACTAGGGAATGAGAATCTTCCCAAGAGGCTGAAAGGACAACTAAGGGGTATCTCATTGAGGGTATGTCAGCCAAGGAGGCCAAACTTGATAGTCTCATAAAACGGTTGGAGTCCATAGTTCTTAAAGAGTCTATACCAGTTAATCTGGTCAGCCAGGTCAACCATGTGTCGGTATGCAGTTGGTGCCAAACCCCTGGACACCTTTTTAAGGAATGCCCCAACACCTTGGTGGGTAATTCCAGCACTGAGAATGTAAGTGTTCTTTACCAAAATAACCCATATAGCAATACTTACAATCCAGGATGGAGAAATCATCCCAATTTCTCATGGAATCAAGGGAACCAAGCAGGCCCATCCAACTTTAACCATCAAGGCCAACTTGGTGCCCAAAGGCCCAACTATGCACCACAAAGCCAAGGAATATCTCCTAACCTCTTTCCCCCTCGTCCTCATCTAGGACCTTCTATTAATTCTGCTAGGCCTCCTCTCCTTGCACCTTATCAGCAACCCCCAGGGTTTACCAATACAGGAGAGGCAACAAGACTGAATGAGATGGACTACAAGATAGCTCTTCTCATGACAAGCCACAATAACATGGAAAAACAACTCACCCAGCTTGTCACAATCCTGCATGAGAGGGAAACAGGAAAGTTACCTAGCCAACCTGAGCCAAATCCTAGGCATCAGGTTCATATTCAGCAAGGTACCCAAGCTCCTCCAACCAATGTTGCACAAGGCCAACAGCACCAAGGGCCCTCCAGACAGGTAAATGCTATTTATGCTTTAAGGAGTGGCCATGAGTATCAACAGGCTAGTGCACCTCAGTCTTTATAATCTCATACTCCTGTTGACTCTCCCCCTTCTAAAGAGGCCATTGAAGAGCCTACTGTTCCAAGTTCATCTGATGAACCTAAAGATATACCAGATGATTTGGTTGAGGAAACCAAAGAGGATTCTGTTGAAAAAGTTAAAAAGACCAACCCTGAAAGAATTTATACCCCACCTGCCCCATTCCCAAATAGGTTGGTTAGCAAGAAGTCTCCTTCTGTGGAGAAGATATTGGATGTGTTCAAACAGGTTCAGGTGAATATCCCCTTATTGGATGCTATTGCTCAGATCCCCGCTTATGCTAAAGTCCTCAAAGACTTATGCACCCAAAAGCGGACCACCAATGTGCCCAAAAAGGCATTCTTGGCTGCTAACATTAGTTCTCTAATCTCACAGCCAGTAGCAACCAAGCATAAGGATCCTGGAAGCCCCACCATCTCTTGCACTATAGGCTATACCACTATTGATCATGCCTTATTGGACCTTGGTGTAAGTGTGAACCTCTTACCCTATCATGTCTACCAACAACTGGGATTGGGAGAACTGAAACCGATCAAAATTACTCTTCAACTTGCAGATCGGTCAATTAAAGTTCCTAAGGGAATGATTGAGGATGTCTTGTTGAAGGTTGAGGAATTTATTTTTCCTGTGGATTTTATTGTTTTAGATACCCAACCCACTGCCAACTTCAAGGACCAAATCCCAATCATATTGGGTAGACCATTCCTAGCTACCAGTAATGCTTTAATCAATTGCAAAAATGGTCTCATGAAATTATCTTTTGATAATACTTCTGTTGACTTCAATGTGTTTAGGTTGGGCAAGCAGCCTGATATGGATGACGAGGTGCATATGCTTCAAGGATTTTCCAATGATATTGATATGTTCTTTGAGATTGATTTTGATTCGGGATTTTAAGAATGTATGCAGGAATTAGAGGGTGTTGATGATACCCCCTTATCTAAGGTCTGGAGCATCCAACCCCCTTTGGAGCCCCTTGGACCCCTATCCACTTTCATTCCCAAATCCTCTATTATTGAGCCCCCCACATTAGAGTTGAAGGCATTGCCCTCCAACCTCAAGTATGCCTTCTTAGGACATGATCATACTCTTCCTGTTATTATTGCTTCTGATTTGACTTCTATTTAGGAAGAAGAGTTGATTAAGCTTCTAAAGGACCATGAGGAAGCCATAGGTTGGACCATGTCTGACATCAAAGGTATTAGTCTCTCCATTGTTCAACATCATATACATCTGATGGAGAGTTCCAAACCTTCTAGGGAACCCCAAAGGAAGGCTAATCCGATGATGAAAGAAGCAATCAAGAAAGAGATCTTAAAATGTTTGGATCATGGCATCATTTATCCTATTTCTGATAGCCAATGGGTGAGTCCTGTGCAGGTTGTGCCTAAGAAAGGAAGAGTCACTGTAGTTGAGAATGCCAATAATGAGTTGATTCCAACCCGTATCCAAACGGGATGGAGAATGTGCATTGACTATGGGAAATTGAATGCGGCAACTGGGAAGGACCACTTCCCTTTGCCTTTTATTGATCAGATGTTAGAGAGACTAGCTAGCCATGAATATTATTGTTTTCTTGATGGTTATGCAGGCTATAACCAAATCCCTATTGCTCTAGAGGACCAACACAAAACCACTTTCACATGCCCTTATGGAACCTTTGCTTACCGGCGTATGCCTTTTGGGCTTTGCAATGCCCCTGCTACATTCCTAAGGTGCATGATGAGTATCTTTTCTGATATGGTAGAGCACTTCCTAGAGGTATTTATGGATGATTTCTCTATTCACGGCTCTACCTTTTCTCATTGCTTGCATCATCTCTCTTTGGTTCTTAAAAGATGCATAGAAAATAACTTGGTCTTGAATTGGGAGAAGTGCCACTTCATGGTGAAGCAAGGCATAGTTTTTTGTCACATTGTGTCCAAAGAAGGGATAAAGGTTGATAGATCTAAGGTGGACCTTATAGCCAATTTACCACCACCCAAGAGTGTGAAGGGCATTAGATCTTTTTTTGGTCATGCAGGTTTGTATAGAAGATTCATCAAGGATTTTAGCCAGATAGCTAGACCTCTCACCTCTCTTTTGGCAAAGGACTGCCCATTTGATTTCTCTTCTGAGTGTCATGATAGTTTTGAGCAATTAAAAAGAGCGTTGACTTCAGCCCCCATTATTCAAGCTCCAATTTGGACAGTTTCATTTGAGCTTATGTGTGATGCTCTGATTTTGCTATAGGGGCTGTTCTTGGGCAAAGAATCAACAAATTGCCCCATGTGATTTATTATGCAAGTAGGACTCTTAATGATGCACAACTTAATTATACCACCACTGAGAAAGAATTTTTAGCTGTTGTGTTTGCTTTAGAGAAGTTTAGGCCCTACTTGGTTGGATCACATGTGATTGTTTATACTGACCATGCAGCTATCAAATATCTTGTGCAGAAGAAAGATGCCAAGGCTCGCCTCATTAGGTGGGTCCTTTTGTTGCAAAAATTTGATTTGAAATTAGGGATAAAAAATGATGTAAAAATTTGGCTAATTCTTTGACTGTCGACTCTCCAGTCAATGAGAACTTTCCTGATGAGTATCTGATGACAGTGTATAGTGAACCTTGGTTTGCTGACATTATTAATTATCTGGTTACGAGTGAGACACCTGCACATTGGTCCACCCAAGATAAGAATCGTTTCTTTTCACAGGTTAAATATTTCTTTTGGGATGATCCTTATCTTTTTAAGACTTGTCCGGATCAAGTAATCCGGAGATGTGTCCCTGATCATGAGCAACAATCTATCTTATTTTTTTGCCATGATTAGGCTTGTGGAGGCCATTTTGGGCCTAATAAGACTGTGGCCAAGGTTTTACAGTGTGGATTTTATTGGCCTAGTCTGTTTAGAGACGCTTTTACTTATTGCAAGGCATATTCTTCATGCCAATCCTTAGGGCGTCTTACTAAGAGAAATATGATGCCCCTCAACCCAATTCTGGTGGTTGAGGTGTTTGATGTTTGGGTATTGATTTCATGGGGCCTTTCCCTAACTCTTTTGGTAACCTGTACATATTACTTGCTGTGGACTATGTGTCCAAATGGATTGAGGCAGTTGCTTGTAAGACCAATGACCACAAGGTGGTTGTAAAATTTTTGAAGGAGAACATCTTCTCCCGTTTTGGTACTCCCCGGGCTATCATTAGTGATCGGGGCAAGCATTTTTGTAATCGGCCTTTTGAGGCCCTCATGAGAAAGTATGGTGTCGTCCATAAGTTGGCCACACCCTACCATCCCCAGACCAGTGGCTAGGTTGAGGTTTCAAATAGGCAGATCAAGCAAATTCTTGAGAAAACCATCAACCCAAACCGCAAGGATTGGTCTAACTGGTTGGTAGATGCATTGTGGGCCCATAGGACAGCCTTCAAGACCGATCTTGGTCAATCTTCGTACCGTCTGGTGTATGGAAAGGCATGTCACTTACCTATAGAGATTGAGCACAAGGCCTTTTGGGCTATCAAGAAGCTTAACTTTGACCTACCTACTGCAGGTGCCCATAGGAAACTCCAACTATCTGAGTTGGAAGAGCTTAGGAATGAGGCATATGAGAATGCCCGGATTTATAAGGAAAAAACCAAGGCTTTCCATGATAGGTACATTTTGAGAAAATCTTTTGAGGTAGGCCAGAAAGTTTTGTTGTACAATTCTCGTTTGCATATCTTTCCAGGTAAGCTACGTTCTAGATGGGATGACCCCTATATTGTTCAAAAAGCTTATCCTCATGGGGCTGTTGAAGTCCTCAATCCAAGTACAGGAGCAATTTTCAAGGTCAATGGCCAAAGATTGAAGCCGTAAATAGAGATGCCTACTCCAGTTGAAGAAGAGGTCATGGATCTCCATGAGCCTCTTTACCTTGACCCCTGATATCCTGGTATGAATCCCCTCCCTTGTCCTTATTCTTTCTTTTCTGCATGCATTGAGGACACTGCATGAATTAAGTGTGGGGGGTGTGTTGGACTTTAATTATGAATTTTGTGAATTTTGATTATAGCGATAGTTTTTGGTTATGTGCATAAGTCTCTTCGATTTTCAAAGCGAGAGTGAGAGGAAATTAGGTGCCCTAGCATGCGAAATAATAAAAAAAATCTCTTTTCAAGGATGGTAGTTGGTTTGTATCAGGTGATGGGGATTGAGTTTGAAAATATGAGTGCTACTTCATGTGATGGTTAGATTCCTCTATGTGTTTATGGACCCCTTTGATCTTTTGGCTAGTAGTTGAGACCAATTTGTTTGTGGCAAGGCATGAAAGTGAAAGTGAATGAAAAAAAAAAAAGAAGAGAGAAGCAGAAAGAAAAGTGGAATTCCTTGGGACTAGACAAGGCACTGTGCCTCATGAAGTAGGGTGACTTGATCGAAATTCCTTGGATGGAAACTTAAAAAAAAAAAAAAAAAAAAAAAACTCTTGCATCAATGTCTCAATGCCTTATGGATACATGCAAAAAGCAAAGCTACCAAGTATTTAAGTGTCTGGTGTATGCTCCACCATGTCATTCAGAGAACAGTAGTAGAGTAGAAAATGAGTTTGTTGTTGAGAAAAAAAAAAAAAAAAGCTTTTGCCTTAATGCCTGGAAAAGAAAGTATGGTAAAAAATACTCAATGCCTAAGTCTTTGGTTCCATCAGTACTATGAGTGGTTTACTTGAAGGTGAGTAGTGTTCAGAAAATATGAGGAGATCCCTTGACCTTGATGCATGCTTGTTATTTGAATTGATGCGGGGTGATAAAATTCAAGTATGGGGGAACCTTTGGCTCCTTAATCTTTAGTTGAGTATTTCTTTGAGGTTGTGTGCCCTATCTTACTTATGCCATGAGAAAAATTTACATCATTTTTTATTTATTTATTAAATTTTGGGTGTATATTCACTGCAAACACTCACGAGACACAACTCGTCCATTAGGGGTAACCTAGGGGTTGAAAGGCTTGTTGCACATGCTAAGTGCAATCGTGATTCCTACGAAAGTGAGTTAGATTTTTTTTGCATTCTAAGTTAATTTATCTTTTGCTTTACTTGAAGACAAGTAACGTTCAAGTGTGGGAGAATCTGATGAGCACATTTATGTGTGAAATCTTAGGGCATAAAGCATACATTTTACCACATTGGACAGAGTTACTCGGTGCTTTCTTGGGGTTTTTAGGGTTTAGGTGAATTATTGTGAAAATGGAGGAGATGATGCTAAGGAGATGTTTATAAGCTTTCTAGAGGTGTTAATAGTATGGATACATAGTCCATCGAGTCAGCTTCGCAACAGTTCAAACGGCACTTGATTCCGAGTTGAAACGAAGAAGTTATGGCCGTTTTCGTAATGATGCACGAAAATGGTGTGTAGGGGTTTATTTATAATTATTGACAGTCGGACGGGGACAAAGTGAAGCGGAAGTTTGGATTCCAGGCGCCTTAACGTAATTATTAGAAGTTACTTTACTGTACCCGAAAGATTCCATTTGGAAGGCTCTGGACAGTCCAACTTCAACTTGAGATATCTTGGGCTCCCCAACTCCGAATTGGACGAAATTTGGGTCTATTTTGGGTGATTTTTCGCAAGGAACACAATGGTGAGGCCTATATAAGCACCCCATGCTCCACGTTTTCTGAAAGACAGAATGGGTATTTTATTTATTCAAACCAGATTTGGTGGGTCTTTTGGGGTTATTTTTGGGGCATTTCTGTACTTTTTTCGGTTTGGTATTTTCTAAAAAGTGTCATTATCTCTTGTTAGACATGTGGATGCGATGTTGAGGGTCGTGACCTTCGAATCGATAAGTATTTCGGCATACGTTTACTTTCGGTTTAAACCAGACCGGGTGGGTCGTTTGGGGTTACTTGGGGGCATTTTTGTACTTTTTTGGGTTTTGGATTCTCTAAAAAGTGTCCTTATCTCTCATTAGACGAGTGGATGCGATTTTGAAGGTCGGGACCTTCGAATTGATACCTATTTTGACATATGTTCATTTTCGGTTCAAACCAGACCGGGTGGGTCGTTTGGGGTTATTTGGGGGCATTTCTGTGCTTTTTTAAGTTTGGTATTTTCTAAAAATTGTCCTTATCTCTTATTAGTTGTGTGGATGCGATGTTGAGGGTCGTCACCTTTGAATCGATACTTATTTTGACATATGTTCATTTTCTGTTTAAACCGGACAGGGTGAGTCATTTGGGGTAATTTGGGAGCATTTCTATACTTTTTTGGGTTTTGGATTCTCTAAAAAGTGTCCTTATCTCTTATTAGACGTGTGGATGCGATGTTGAGGATCATGACCTTCGAATCGATACCTATTTTGGCATATGTTCATTTTCGGTTTAAAAAAGACCAGGTGGGTTGTTTGGGGTTTTTTGGGGGCATTTCACTACTTTTGTGGGTTTGGGATTTTCTAAAAAGTGTTCTTATCTCTTATTAGACGTGTGGATGCGATGTTGAGGGTTGTCACCTTTGAATCGATACCTATTTTGACATATGTTCATTTTTTGTTTAAACCAGACAAGGTGGGTCATTTGGGGTTATTTGGGGGCATTTCAGTACTTTTTTGGGTTTGGGATTCTCCAAAAAGTGTGCTTATCTCTTATTAGACGTGTGGATGTGATGTTGAGGGTTGTGACCTGCTAATCGATACCTATTTTGACAGATGTTCATTTTCTATTTAAATCAGACCATGTGGGTAGTTTGGGGTTATTTGGGGGCATTTTTATACTTTTTTGGGTTTTGGATTTTCTAAAAAGTGTCATTATCTCTAATTAGACGTGTGGAAGCGATGTTGAGGGTCGTGACCTTCAAATCGATACCTATTGCGACATATGTTCATTTTTTGTTCAAACCAGATCGGGTGGGTCGGTTGGGGATATTTGGGGGCATTTCTGTACCTTTTTGGGTTTGGTATTTTCTAAAAATTGTCCTTATATCTTATTAGAGGTGTGGATACGATGTTGAGGATCGTGACCATCGATTCGATACCTATTTTGGCATACGTTCATTTTCAATTTAAACCAGACTGGGTGGATTGTTTGGGGTTATTTGGGGGCATTTTTGTACTTTTTTGTGTTTGGGATTTTCAAAAAAGTGTCCTTATCTCTTATTAGACGTGTGGATGCGATGTTGAGGGTCGTCACCTTTGAATCGATACCTATTTCGGCATATGTTCATTTTCGGTTTAAACCTGACAATGTGGGGGTCGTTTGTGGTTATTTAGGGGAATTTCTGTACATTTTTGGGTTTGTGATTCTCTTAAAAGTGTCCTTACCTCTTATTAGACGTGTGGATACGATGTTGAGGGTTGTGACCTGCGAATCGATACCTATTTCGACATATATTCATTTTCAGTTTAAATCAGACCAGGTGGGTAGTTTGGGGTTATTTGGGGTCGTTTCTGAACTTTTTTGGGCTTGGGATTTTCTAAAAAGTGTCCTTATCTCTAATTAGACGTGTGAAAGCGATGTTGAGGGTCGTGACCTTCGAATCGATACCTAATTCGACATATATTCATTATCTCTTTAAACCAGACCGGGTGGGTCGTTTGGGGTTATTTGGGGGCATTTCGATACTTTTTTGGGTTTGGGATTCTCTAAAAAGTGTCCTTATCTCTTATTAGACGTGTGTGTATGTGATGTTGAAGGTTGTGACCTTCGAATCGATACCTATTTGTACATATGTTCATTTTCGATTTAAACCTGATCGGATGGGTTGTTTGGGGTTATTTGGGGGCATTTATGCACTTTTTTGGGTTTGGAATTCTCTAAAAAGTGTCCTTATCTCTTATTAGACGTGTGGATGCGATGTTAAGGGTCGTGACGTTCGAATCAATACCAATTTTGACATATGTTCAATTTTGGTTTAAACCAGACCAGGTAGGTCGTTTTGGGTTATTTGGGGGGCATTTCCGTATTTTTTTGGGTGTGGGATTATCTAAAAAGTGTCCTTATCTCTAATTAGACGTGTGGATGCAATGTTGAGGGTCGTGACCTTCAAATCGATACCTATTTCTACATATGTTCATTTTTCGTTTAAACCAGAACGGGTGGGTCGTTTGGGGTTCTTTGGGGGCATTTCTGTACTTTTTTGGGTTTGGTATATTCTAAAAAGTGTCCTTTTTTCTTATTAGAAGTGTGGATGCGATGTTGAGGATCGTGACCTTCGAATCGATACCTGTTTCGGCAAATGTTCATTTTCGGTTTAAGCCAGATCGGGTGGGTTGTTCGTGGTTATTTGGGGGAATTTTCCTACTTTATTAGGTTTGGCATTCTCTAAAAAGTGTCCTTATCTCTTAGTAGACGTGTGGATGCGATGTTGGGGGTTTTGACCTACTAATCGATACCTATTGCGTCATATGTTCATTTTCGGTTTAAATCTGACCAAGAGGGTAGTTTGGGGTAATTTGGGGGCATTTCTGTACTTTTTTGGGTTTGGGATTTTCTAAAAAGTGTCCTTATCTCTAATTAGACGTGTGGAAGCAATGTTGAGGGTCGTGACCTTCGAATCGATACCTATTGCTACATATGTTAATTTTTGGTTTCAACCAGACCGGGTGGGTCGTTTGTGGTTATTTGGGGGCATTTTTGTACTTCTTTGGGCTTGGGATTTTCTAAAAAGTGTCCTTATCTCTTATAAGACGTGTGGATGCGATGTTGAGGGTCGTGACCTTCGAATCGATACCTATTTCTGAATATGTTCATTTTCGGTTTAAACCAGACTGGGGTGGCTGTTTGGTGTTGTTTGGGGGCATTTCTGTTGGGTTTGGGATTCTCTAAAAAGTGTCCTTATCTTTTATTAGACGTGTGGATGCGATGTTGAGGGTCGTGACCTTCGAATCGTTACCTATTTCAACATATGTTCATTTTTGGTTTGAACCGGACCAGGTGGGTCGTTTAGGGTTATTTAGGGGCATTTCCGTATTATTTTGGGTTTGGGATTTTCTAAAAAGTGTCGTTATCTCCAATTAGCCGTGTGGATGCAATGTTGAGGGTCGTGACCTTCGAATCGATAGCTATTTTGACCTATGTTCATTTGTGATTCAAACCAGACCGGGTGGGTCGTTTGGGGTTATTTGGGGGCATTTCTGTGCTTTTTTGGGTTTGGTATTTTCTAAAAATTGTCCTTATCTCTTATTAGATGTGTGGATACGATGTTGAGGGTCGTCACCTTTGAATACTTATTTCGACATTTGTTCATTTCGGCGTAACGGACGGGTGGGTCGTTTGGGGTAATTTGGGGCATTTCGTACTTTTTTGGGTTTGGGATTCTCTAAAAGTGTCATTATCTCTTATTAGACGTGTGGATGCGATGTTGAGGATCATGACCTTCGAATCGATACCTATTTTGGCATATGTTCATTTTCGATTTAAAAAAGACCAAGTGGGTTGTTTGGGGTTATTTGGGGGCATTTCGGTACTTTTGTGGGTTTGGGATTTTCTAAAAAGTGTCCTTATCTCTTATTAGACATGTGGATGCAATGTTGAGGGTTGTCACCTTTGAATCGATACCTATTTTGACATATGTTCATTTTTTGTTTAAACCAGACATGGTGGGTTATTTGGTGTTATTTGGGGGCATTTCTGTATTTTTTTGGGTTTGGGATTCTCTAAAAAGTGTGCTTATCTCTTATTGAACATGTGGATGCAATGTTGAGGGTTGTGACTTGCTAATTGAAACATATTTCGACAGATGTTCATTTTCGGTTTAAATCAGACCATGTGGGTAGTTTGGGGTTATTTGGGGGCATTTTTATACTTTTTTGGGTTTTGGATTTTCTAAAAAGTGTCCTTATCTCTAATTAGACGTGTGGAAGCAATGTTGTGGGTCGTGACCTTCGAATCGATACCTATTGCGACATATGTTCATTTTCGGTTCAAACCAGATCGGGTGGGTCGGTTGGGGATATTTGGGGGCATTTCTGTACTTTTTTGGGTTTGGTATTTTCTAAAAATTGTCCTTATATCTTATTAAAGGTGTGGATGTGATGTTGAGGATCGTGACCATCGATTCGATACCTATTTCGGCATATATTTATTTTCGGTTTAAACCAGACCAGATGGGTTGTTTGGGGTTATTTGGGGGCATTTCTGTACTTTTTTGGGTTTGGGATTTTCAAAAAAGTGTCCTTATCTCTTATTAGATGTGTGGATGCGATGTTGAGGGTCGTCACCTTTGAATCGATACCTATTTCGGCATATGTTCATTTTTTATTTAAAGTTGACAAGGTGGGGGTCGTTCGGGGTTATTTAGGGAAATTTTTGTACGTTTTTGGGTTTGGGATTCGCTTAAAAGTGTCCTTACCACTTATTAGACGTGTGGATGCGATGTTGAGGGTTATGACCTGCGAATCGATACCTATTTCGACATATGTTCATTTTCAGTTTAAATCAGACCAGGTGGGTAGTTTGGGGTTATTTGGGGTCGTTTATGAACTTTTTTGGGCTTGAGATTTTCTAAAAAGTGTCCTTATCCCAAATTAGACTTGTGGAAGCGATGTTGAGGGTTGGGACCTTCGAATCGATACCTATTTTGACATAAGTTAATTTTCGATTTAAACCAGATCGGGTGGGTCGGTTGGGGATATTTGGGGGCATTTCTGTACTTTTTTGGGTTTGGTATTTTCTAAAAATTGTCCTTATATCTTATTAAAGGTGTGGATGCGATGTTGAGGATCGTGACCTTCGATTCGATACCTATTTCGGCATATGTTCATTTTCGGTTTAAACCAGACCAGATGGGTTGTTTGGGGATATTTGGGGGCATTTCTATACTTTTTTGGGTTTGGGATTTTCAAAAAATTATCCTTATCTCTTATTAGATGTGTGGATTCGATGTTGAGGGTCGTCACCTTTGAATCGATACCTATTGTGGCATATGTTTGTTTTTTATTTAAAGTTGACGAGGTGGGGGTCGTTCGGGGTTATTTAGGGAAATTTTTTTACATTTTTGGGTTTGGGATTCGCTTAAAAGTGTCCTTACCACTTATTAGATGTATGGATGCGATGTTGAGGGTTGTGACCTACGAATCGATACCTATTTCGACATATGTTCATTTTCAGTTTAAATCAGACCAGGTGGGTAGTTTGGGGTTATTTGGGGTCATTTATGAACTTTTTTGGGCTTGAGATTTTCTAAAAAGTGTTCTTATCTCAAATTAGACGTGTGGAAGCGATGTTGAGGGTTGGGACCTTCGAATCGATACCTATTTTGACATAAGTTAATTTTCGATTTAAACCAGACAGGGTGGGTCGTTTGGGTTTATTTGGGGGCATTTCTATATTTTCTTGGGTTTGGGATTCTCTAAAAAGTGTCCTTATCTCTTATTAGACGTGTGTATGCGATGTTGAGGGTTGTGACCTTCGAATCGATACCTATTTGGACATATGTTCATTTTCGGTTTAAGCCTGACCGGGTGGGTCGTGTGGGGTTATTTGGGGGCATTTCTGCACTTTTTTGGGTTTGGGATTCTCTAAAAAGTGTCCTTATCTCCGATTAGATGTGTGGATGCGATGTTAAGGGTCATGGCGTTCGAATCAATACCAATTTCAACATATGTTCATTTTCGGTTTAAACATGACCTGGTGGGTCGTTTGAGGCTATTTGGGGGCATTTCTATGCTTTTTTAAGTTTGGTATTTTTAAAAAATTGTCCTTATCTCTTATTCAATGTGGGGATGCGAGGTTGTGGGTTGTCACCTTTGAATCGATACTTATTTCGACATATGTTCATTTTCGGTTTAAGCCAGACAGGGTGGATCGTTTTGGGTAATTTGGGGGCATTTTTGTACTTTTTTGGATTTGGGATTCTCTAAAAAGTGTCCTTATCTCTTATTAGACGTGTGGATGCGATGTTGAGCATCATAAGCTTCGAATCGATACCTATTTTGGCATATGTTCATTTTCGGTTTAAAAAAGACCAGGTGGGTTGTTTGGGGTTATTTGGGGGCATTTCTGTGCTTTTATGGGTTTGGGATTTTCTAAAAAGTGTCCTTATCTCTTATTAGACGTGTGGATGCGATGTTGAGGGTTGTCACCTTTGAATCGATACCTATTTCGACATATGTTCATTTTTTGTTTAAACCAGACATGGTGGGTCATTTGGGGTGATTTGGGGGCATTTCTGCACTTTTTTGGGTTTGGAATTCTCTAAAAAGTATCCTTATATCTTATTAGACGTGTGGATGCGATGTTAAGGGTCGTGACGTTCGAATCAATACCAATTTTGACATATGTTCGATTTTGATTTAAACCAGACCAGGTAGGTAGTTTGGGGTTATTTGGGGGCATTTTCGTACTTTTTTGGGTGTGGGATTATCTAAAAAGTGTCCTTATCTCTAATTAGGCATGTGGATGCAATGTTGACGGTCGTGACCTTCAAATCGATACCTATTTCTACAGATGTTCATTTTCTGTTTAAACCAAAACGGGTGGGTCGTTTGGGGTTATTTGGAGGCATTTATGTACTTTTTTGGGTTTGGTATCTTCTAAAAGGTGTCCTTTTCTCTTATTAGACGTGTGGATGAGATGTTGAAGATCGTGACCTTCGAATCGATAACTGTTTCGGCAAATGTTCATTTTTTATTTAAACAGACTGGGTGGGTTGTTCGGGGTTAGTTGGGGGCATTTTTATACTTTTTTGGGTTTGGCATTCTCCAAAAAGTGTCCTTATCTCTTAGTAGACGTGTGGATGCGATGTTGGGGGTTGTGACCTGCTAATCGATACCTATTTCGACATATGTTCATTTTTTATTTAAATCAGACCAAGAGGGTAGTTTGGGGATATTTAGGGGCATTTCTGTACATTTTTGGGTTTGGGATTTTCTAAAATGTGTCCTTATCTCTAATTAGACGTGTGGAAGCGATGTTGAGGGTCGTGACCTTCGAATCGATACCTATTGCTACATTTGTTAATTTTCGGTTTAAACCAGACCGGGTGGGTCATTTGTGGTTATATGGGGCCATTTCTGTACTTCTTTGGGCTTGGGATTTTCTAAAAAGTGTCGTTATCTCTTATAAAAAGTGTGGATGCGATATTGAGGGTCTTGACCTTTGAATCGATACCTATTTCTGCATATGTTCATTTTCGGTTTAAACCAGATTGGGGTGACCGTTTGGTGTTGTTTGGGGGCATTTCGGTTGGGTTTGGGATTCTCTAAAAAGTATCCTTATCTTTTATTAGACGTGTGGATGTGATGTTGAGGGTCGTGACCTTCGAATCGTTACCTATTTCGACATATGTTCATTGTCGGTTTGAACCGGACCAGGTGGGTCGTTTAGTGTTATTTAGGGGTATTTTCGTACTTTTTTGGGTTTGGGATTCTCTAAAAAGTATCCTTATCTTTTATTAGACGTGTGGATGTGATGTTGAGGGTCGTGACCTTTGAATCGATACCTAATTCGACATATGTTCATTTACGGTTCAAACCAGACCGGGTGGGTCGTTTGGGGTTATTTGGGGGCATTTCTGTGCCTTTTTAAGTTTGGTGTTTTCTAAAAATTGTCCTTCTCTCTTATTAGATGTGTGGATACGATGTTGTGGGTCGTCACCTTTGAATCAATACTTATTTCGACATATATTCATTTTTGGTTTAAACCGGACAGGGTGGGTCGTTTGGGGTAATTTGGGGGCATTTCTGTACTTTTTTGGGTTTGGGATTCTCTAAAAAGTGTCCTTATCTCTTATTAGACATGTGGATGCGATGTTGAGGATCATGACCTTCGAATCGATACCTATTTTGGCATATGTTCATTTTCGGTTTAAAAAAGACCAGGTGGGTTGTTTGGGGTTATTTGGGGGCATTTCTGTGCTTTTTTGGGTGTGGGATTTTCTAAAAAGTGTCCTTATCTCTTATTAGACGTGTGGATGCGATGTTGAGGGTCGTGACCTTCGAATCGTTACCTATTTAGTCATATGTTCATTTTCGGTTTGAACCGGACCAGGTGGGTCGTTTAGGGTTATTTGGGGGCATTTCTGTACCTTTTTGGGTTTGGGATTTTCTAAAATGTGTCCTTATCTCCAATTAGACGCGTGGTCGCAATGTTGAGGGTCGTCACCTTCGAATCGATACCTATTTCTACATATGTTCATTTTTCGTTTAACCCAGACCAGGTGGGTCGTTTGGGGTTATTTGGGGGCATTTCTGTGCTTTTTTTAGTTTGGTATTTTCTAAAAATTGTCCTTATCTCTTATTAGATGTGTGGATGCGATGTTGTGGGTCGTCACCTTTGAATCGATACTTATTTCGACTTATGTTCATTTTCGGTTTAAACCAGACCAGGTAGGTCGTTTTGGGTAATTTGAGGGCATTTCCGTACTTTTTTGGGTGTGGGATTATCTAAAAAGTGTCCTTATCTCTAATTAGACGTGTGGGTGCAATGTTGAGGGTCGTGACCTTTAAATCGATACCTATTTCTACATATGTTCATTTTTCGTTTAAACTAAAATATGTGGGTCGTTTGGGGTTATTTGGGGGCATTTATGTACTTTTTTGTGTTTGGTATCTTCTAAAAGTGTCATTTTCTCTTATTAGACGTGTGGATGAGATGTTGAGGATCGTGACCTTCGAATCGATAACTGTTTCGGTAAATGTTCATTTTCGATTTAAACCAGATCGGGTGGGTTGTTCGGGGTTATTTGGGGGCATTTCTGTATTTTTTTGGGTTTGGCATTCTCTAAAAAGTGTCCTTATCTCTTAGTAGACGTGTGGATACGATGTCGGGGGTTGTGACCTGCTAATCGATACCTATTTCAACATATGTTCATTTTCGGTTTAAATCAGACCAAGAGGGTAGTTTGGGGTTATTTAGGGGCATTTCTGTACTTTTTGGGTATGGGATTTTCTAAAAAGTGTCCTTATCTCTTATAAGACGTGTGGATACGATGTTGAGGGTCGTAACCGTTGAATTGATACCTATTTCTGCATATGTTCATTTTCGGTTTAAATCAGACTGGGGTGGCCGTTTGGTGTTGTTTGGGGGCATTTCTGTTAGGTTTGGGATTCTCTAAAAAGTGTCCTTATCTTTTATTAGACGTGTGGATGCGATGTTGAGGGTCGTGACCTTCGAATCGATACCTATTTCTGCATATGTTCATTTTCGATTTAAACCAGACAGGGGTGGCCGTTTGGTGTTGTTTGGGGGCAATTCTGTTAGGTTTGAGATTCTCTAAAAAGTGTCCTTATCTTTTATTAGACATGTGGATGCGATGTTGAGGGTCGTGACCTTCGAATCGTTACCTATTTCGTCATATGTTCATTTTCGGTTTGAACCGGACCAGGTGGGTCGTTTAGTGTTTTTTAGGGGCATTTTCGTATTTTTTGGGTTTGGGATTTTCTAAAAAGTGTCCTTACCTCCAATTAGATGTGTGGACGCAATGTTGAGGGTCGTGACCTTCGAATCGATACCTATTTCGACATAAGCTCATTTTCGATTCAAACCAGACCGGGTGGGTCGTTTGGGGTGATTTGGGGGCATTTCTGCACTTTTTTGGGTTTGGTATCTTCTAAAAAGTGTCATTTTCTCTTATTAGACGTGTGGATGCAATGTTGAGGATCGTGACCTTTATATCGATAACTGTTTCGGCAAATGTTCATTTTCGGGATAAACCAGACCGGGTGGGTTGTTCGGGGTTATTTGGGGGCATTTTGGTACTTTTTTGGGTTTGGCATTCTCTAAAAAGTGCATCGCATCCACACGTCTAATAAGAGATAAGGACACTTTTTAGAAAATACGAAATCCAAAAAAGTATAGAAATGCCCCCAAATAACCTAAAACGACCCACCTAGTCAGGTTTAAACAGAAAATGAACATATACCGAAATAGGTATCGATTAGAAGGTCACGACCCTCAACATCGTATCCACAAGTCTAATAGGAGATAAGGACAGTTTTTTAGAAAATACCAAACCCAAAAAAGTACAGTAATGCTCCCAAATAACCCCAAACGACCCACCGGTCTGGTTTAAATCGAAAATGAACATATGCCGAAATGGGTATCGATTCGAAGGTCACGACCCTCAACATCTCCTCCACACTTCTAAAAAATGATAATGATACTTTTTAGAAAATTCCAAACAAAAAAAGTATAGAAATGCCCCCAAATAACCCCAAAGACCCACCGGTCTGGTTTAAACCGAAAATGAACATATGCCAAAATGGGTATCGATTCGAAGGTCACGACCCTCAACATCTCCTCCACACATCTAATAAGAGATAAGGACATTTTATCGAAAATGCCCCAAATAACCGCAAACAACCCACTATGTCAGGTTTAAATCGAAAATGAACATATGCCGAAATAGGTATCGATTCAAGGCCACGACCCTCAACATCACATCTACACGTCTAATAAGAGATAAGGATAGTTTTTAGGAAATGCCAAACCCAAAAAGTAAAGAAATGCCCCCAAACAACCCCAAACGACCCACCCGGTCGGGTTTAAATCGAAAATGAATAGATGTCGCAATAGGAATCGATGCGAAAGTCACGTTCCTCAACATCGCATCTACATCTCTAATAAGAGATAAAGACTCTTTTTAGAAAATACCAAACCTAAAAAAGTACAGAAATGCCACCAAATAACCCCAAACGACCCAACCGGTCTGGTTTAAAACGAAAATGAACATATGTCGAAATAGGTATCGATTCGTAGGTCATGACCCTCAACACCGCATCCACACGTCTAATAAGAGATAAGGACACTTTTTAGAAAATACCAAACCCAAAAAAGTACAGAAATGCCCCCAAATAACCCCACACGACCCACCTGGTCTGCTATAAATAGAAAATGAACATATGCCAAAATAAGTATTGATTTGAAGGTCTGACCCTTAACATCGTATCCACCCGTCTAATAAGAGATAAGGACACTTTTAGAAAATCCCAACCCAAAAAAAGTACAGAAATGCCCCCAAAAAACCCCAAATGACCCACCCAGTCTGGTTTAAATAGAAAATGAACATATGCCGAAATAGGTATCGATTAGACGGTCAAGACCCTCAACATCGGATCCAGAAGTCTAATAAAAGATAAGGACAGTTTTTAGAAAATACCAAACCAAAAAAGTTCAGAAATGCCCCCAAATAACCCCAAGCGACCGACACGTCGGTTTAAAGCGAAAATGAACATATACCAAAATGGGTATCGATTCGAAGGTCACGACCCACAACATCTCCTCCACATGTCTAATAAGAGATAAGGACACTTTTTGAAAATCAAAACCCAAAAAGTACAGAAATTCCCCAAATAATCCCAAGCGATCTACCCGGTCTGGTTTAAATCGAAAATGTACATATGCCGAAATAGGTATCGATTCAAAGGTCCTGACCCTCAACGACAAGGACAGTTTTAGAAAATACCAAACCCAAAAAAGTACAGAAATACCACCAAATAGCCCCAAATGACCCACCCGGTCCGGTTCACACGGAAAAGAACATATGCC
>NW_025317576.1:0-53773 GCF_018873765.1 Telopea speciosissima
CTAGTGATGGGGAGGAGGAGGTCCCTAGAGGCTCCACTTCCGGTGTCGAAAGGGCTCGTAGGGTTCCCCGGGCCTTGCTGGGGGACCCTCACAGTGTGTTGGCCCAGACTACTAGTGTCTTGACCACCCCAGACTTAGCTTCCATTCGTTGCAAGTTCCATATCCCTCCTGAGATCATTCTTCGCATCCCCGATCCCGACGACCGTGCTTACTCCCACAAAGCGGATGAGGTCTACCTCTTCTGTGTTTTCCTCACCTCTGGTCTCTGTCTCCCCATTGTTCGATTTGTAGAGTAAGTCTTGGAGCACTGGTGTCTCACCCCTGGGCAGGTGGCGCCCAACTCGTGGTGAATTATCTTAGGGGTGTATGTGTTTTTTGCCCGGGCGGGGCGTGCAGCCACTATTCCCCTATTTTGGTACTTCTATCGTCTGAGGAAGGGGGATGGCAGGTGCTATCACTTTGCCGGTCGCATTCCCAAGGGCACTCTTGTCATTTTTGATCCTGTTGTGGTGATCACCGACTCGGTGAAGCGCTGAAGGGACCGCTTCTTTTTTTCTACGATCCCTTGATGTGGACTGCAGTCTTCCTAGGAGGCCGTTGATATCAAGGGGATGAACCGCCCTCTTGCACTGAGTGACTTGGAGCTCAACACCCTCCGGCAGTGTCAGGGACTTGACCCATTCGATGTTCATCAGTTGGATTCTGAGGCCTTCTTGTGCCTTTGGAAGTTGAGTCCCAGTAAGATGTTTCCTTTTTTAGCTTGCACCTACATTTATCTTTTGCTTTATTAGTTGCTTGACTCGTTTTGTGGTCTTGATGTGATGTTGTCAGGCAGTGGACACGAGTCTGAATTTTTGCTTGCTCCGTAGTAATCTACGGAAGAAGGCTGCTTCTCAGGGAGGTTCATCTGCAGGGGTCGTAGATGTCGGTGGCTCCTCCGCGCCTATGGTATTCAGGGCCAAGCGAAAGGGCGTTCCAGGCTCTACTCATGTGACGAGCTCTGGTGTACGACTCGTCCTTCCTCGTATTTCTTCGGCTGTTGACGACGCCTTGTGATCTCCGCCTCCCCCTTCTACTACCGTTCCCTCAGGGTCTTCTGCATTGCCCCCCTCCAAGGGGAAAGGGGTGAGTTCTTTCAGTGGTGCTGTCGCTGATCTTCTTACCGCGGATGAGTCACTGGTAATTACTTTAGGGGTGCCGAAGGGTTCGACCTTGGCCGGCTCCGGCATGTCTCGGGAGTGGGTGGACAAGGGGAGGCTTCCTACCGTGAGAATAGCCTTGCAGAGGCTCAGTGACGCGTGTCTGGTCCAGACTCTCTACCACGATATGGCTTTGGTGAGTTATTCCTTTTGGTTTCATTATGTTCGTCATTCCTCCTATGTTTAGAGTGTTTACTGCTTGCTATACTGATTGTAGGTCCATCATCGTCTTGCTGAGGCGGTACCTCATGGGAAGCTGTTCTTGCTTTGGAGGAGGAGCTACATCCGTTGAGGGAGAGGCATAAGGCTGAGCTAAAGTCTGCATGCGAGCGAGCTGTAGCTGAGTTCCCGATGTCTCCAGCATTCTCGGCGTTGTACCAGGCACAGCTTCAGTCGGCTTACGAAGGGGGGATCCGAGACCTGGCGGCTTGCATCCAGGAGGTGACCCCTGGTTATAACTTCTCCGACCCGGGGTTCTCCGAGTTTACGGTGGCATTTCCTGATGTTGCAGTGGTGGCTAGCGTCCCAGCGCCGGAGGTGGATACTGCTTTGCCTGAGGAGGGTGCTACTTGTATTCCTCAGGTTGATATGATATTGCTTGCCGACCCTCTTCCTTAGGCTTCTTAGCTTTATGGTTGTACCGGATGCGTAGACTTATCTGACTTTTGAATTTTGAATTTTGAGCTATACATATCATGAACTCGGTCATTTGTAGTTAATGTGTTTTCCTTCTATTATTACTTGCTACGTAGGACCTTGGTGTTCTGGTAGTCTGGGGACTTGAGTGGCTTTGTGCCTTGGTGGCCTATGGGCCCCGGTGGTCACTAGACCTGGGTGGCATTATGCCTTGGTGGCCTTCGGGCCTTAGTGGTCAACGGACCTTGCGCTTTGGCAGTCAGCGGACCTTTGGTCATCGGACCTTGCGCCTTGGTGGCCTACAGGCCTTGGTGGTCAACCGACCTTGGTGGCATTGCTCCTCGGTGGTCAGCGGACCTTGCGCTTTGGTGGTCAGTAGACCTTTGGTCATCAGACCTTGCGTCGGGAGGCCTACAGGCCTTGGTGGCATTACGCCTCGGTGGTCAGCGGACCTTGCGCTTTGGTGGTCAGCGGACCTTTGATCATCGGACCTCTCATCTGGTGGCCTATAGGCCTTGGTGGCGTTACGCCTTGGTGGTCAACAGACCCTGGTGGCATTACGCCTTGGTGGCCTCCGGGCCTCGGTGGTCGTCGGACCTTAGTCTTGGTGGTAGTCGGTCAATGAGCATAAATAGACATCGTATTGCAACCAAATCACCAGACTTCTTTCATAAATAAAAAATTCCAAATTGCCATTGAAAATCCAAACTGTGGCTGACTGCCGACTCTGCTACTGCTACCTGGCTGACTGCCGACTCTGCTATTACTACCTGGCTGACTGCCGACTCTATTGCTAGCTTTTTCGGTGGTGCTTTCGGTGTTGCTTTACTGCTATTGCTGGGGTTCTCCTTACTGATAGTACTTCTTCAGGTGTTTAGAGTTCTAGGTGCGGTCTATCTTCTTGCCTCTCGGAGTCTTCAGGCGGTAGGTCCCTGGACGTATCTGCTTGGAGACTACGTAAGGTCCTTCCCAGTTGGCTGACAACTTTCCTTCTTTCCTTAGCTCTGATGCACTTGCCAGTCTCAGTACCAGGTCGCCCTGGTGAAATAGCCTTTCCTTGACCCTAGCGTTGTAGTACTTGGCAGTTCGTTGCTGGTAGGCCACATTTTTTAGTAGTGCCTTCTCCCGGAATTCATCGATGAAGTCCAAGTTTGCCTGGAGCCCGTCAACATAGGTTCTCTCGTTGAAGTGCAGTACCCTATGGGTCATGGCGAGCACCTCTACCGGTGCCAATGCCTCTGTGCCATATGCCAGGCAGAAGGGGCTTTCTCCTGTGGGTGTCCGTACTGTGGTTTGGTATGCCCACAGAACACTTGGTAGCTCTTCGACCCACTTCCCCTTGGCTCCTTCTAGCCTTTTCTTGACGCCTTCCAGTAGGGTTCTGTTAGTCACCTCCACTTGACCATTGGCCTGTGGGTATGCTACCGAGATAGGCTGATAGTCAATGTTGTAGCTTTGGCAGAATTCTCTGAACTTGGGATTGTTGAACTGCTTGCCGTTGTCTGAGACTAGAATCTTTTGCACCCCGAACTTGTAGATAACGTCGTCGCTGACAAACTTCTCCATCTCGTTCTCAGTTATTTTGGCCAATGGCTTGGCCTCGACCCACTTGGTGAGTCAATAGCGATGACTAGGTACTTTCTGTTTTCGGAGGTCGCAGTGAAGTTGCCCAGGATGTCCATCCCCCACATGGCGAAGGGTATGGGGTTGAGGATCGATGTCAATTTGGTGGCGGGTAGACGGGGTATAGGGGCGAATAATTGACACTGCTCTTACTTCCTCACGTACTGTATGGCCTCCTCCTGCATTCATGGCTAGTAGAGTCCCTGACGGAGGACCTTGTAGGCTAGGGGTCGTCCTCCCATGTGGCTTCCGCATATCCCCTCGTGGACCTCCGCCAGGGCATACTTGGCTCCTTTTGGTCCCAGGCACTGGAGTAGTGGTGCCGTGGCCCCCCTCTTGTATAGTAATCCATCCAGGATGGTGTACTTCGCAGCTCTCATCCTGACCTTTCTTGCCTCAACCTTGTCTTCCTGTAGGGTATCGTTCTGTATGTAGTCAAGTATGGGGTCCATCCAGCTGGGCCCTTCCTCTATGGTATTGACCAGCTTTTCCTGGTATGTTGGTTCATTCAGGACCTCAATGTACACTGCTCTTGCCAGGTCTCGAAACTCATCGTTGGCTAGCCTGGACAGAGCATCAGCATCCGTGTTCTCGATCTTGGGTACTCAAACCATCTCGAACTTCATGAATCCCTCGATCAGTGATCAGGCACGTTCTAGGTACGCTGCCATTCGCTCGTCCTTTGCCTCATATTCTCCATTCACCTGGTTCACGACGAGTTGAGAATTGCTCCAGATGGATAGTGTGTTACTTGGATGGCCTTGGCCACCCGGAGTCTAGCTAGTAGTGCCTCATACCCTGCTTCATTGTTTGATGCCGAGAAGGTGAATCGAAGTGCATACTGGATCTGGAATCCCTCGGGGCTGGTAAGTATGAGGCCAGCCCCACTTCCTGCCGCATTACTCGAGCCATCCACGAACATCTCCCACGATCCACAGTCTTGTTCCTCTGGTTCATCTGCCTCCGGGTCTGTCTCGGGTAGGGTACACTCGGCGATGAAATCTGCCAAGGGTTGGCCCTTGACGGTAGTCTGTGGTTGGAATCTGATGTCATGCTCACTTCCACCACCCAGGCTATGAGTCTTTCGGATACATCTGGCTTGTGGAGTACCTTCTTCAGGGGTAGGTCGGTAAGGACTGTGATGGTGTGGGCTTGGA
Organism: Telopea speciosissima; assembly: GCF_018873765.1. Lineage (NCBI taxonomy): Eukaryota > Viridiplantae > Streptophyta > Magnoliopsida > Proteales > Proteaceae > Telopea > Telopea speciosissima. The sequence goes on from NW_025317576.1 coordinate 4,616, forward strand.
AGTATGGTCGTAGCTTCCTGGCTGCGACCATTAGTGCATAGGCTACCTTCTCGATCCTAGTGTACCTGGTCTCTGCATCGATCAGAATGTGACTGACATAGTAGATAGGCCTCTGGACCCTGCCCTCTTCCTTCAGGAGTACTGCGCTTACGACGACCGGGGTGGCCTCCAGGTAGACCTGCAGATCTTCATTGGACTCTGGCCGCCTGAGTAGTGGTGGGCTTTCCAGGTACCCCTTGGACTCCTCGAACGCCTTCTGGCACTCCTCTATCCACGTAAAGTCCTTTGGGCTCTGGAGGTTCTTCAACATCTTGAAGAACGGCAAGCATTTCTCTCCTGACCGCAACACGAACCTTGAGAGGGCTGCCACCCTTCCATTCAACCTTTGTACTTCTCTGACTGTTCGAGGGGGTGACATCTCCCAGATGGCTTTGATCTTGGACGGGTTGGCTTCTATTCCTCATACTGAGACCATGAACCCCAGGAATTTTCCTGGCGTTACACCGAAGGCGCACTTGGCAGGGTTTAGCTTCATCTGGTTCCTTCTTAGTACTGTGAAGGCTTCCTCCAGGTCGGCTAGGTATCGATGGGCCTGGGTGCTTTTCACAAGCATGTCGTCCACGTACACTTCCATGTTACGCCCGATCTGCTCCTCGAACATCTTGTTGACCATCCTCTGGTAGGTGGCCCTTGCATTCTTCAGCCCGATGGCATGACGCGGTAGCAGTAGTTCTCCGTGTCCGTCCGGAAGGCGGTGTAAGACTCATCATCCTCATAGATGAGGATCTGGTTGTATCCGGAGTAGGCGTCCATGAAACTCAGCATCTTATGGCCAACAGTAGCATCGATCAACAGGTCGATCCGGGGCAGTGGGTACTGGTCCTTTGGGCATGCCTTATTCAGATCGGTGTAATCAACATACATCCTCCACTTCCCGTTGGGCTTCGGCACCATGACTATGTTCTCCAGCTAGGTGGGGAATTTCTCCTTCCTGATGAACCCAGATTGGCTGAGTTTCTCCACCTCTTCCTTGATGGCTGCTTGTCGATCCAGGGTAAAATTTTGCCTCTTCTGCTGGACGGGCTTTCGAGTCGGGTCTACATGCAGGCGGTGTTCTGGTATGGAATGTGGTATGCCAGGCATGTCGGAGGTCGGCCATGCAAAGACATCCATGTTCGCTTGGAGGAGATGCCCCAACTCGTTCTTCTGCTCGTCGCTCAACAGTGAGCCTATCTGTACAAACCTGGAGGGGTCATCCTTGCTGAGTGGCCATGGGATGAGATCCTCCACTGGCCTACCCCTTCTTTCTGTTAATTCATCTCTCTGGTCGCTAACCAGATTCTCTATGCAGAGTGCCATTCCGCGGGTGTTACCATTATTTTTCTTCATAAAGGTCGTGTAACACTCCCTTGCCTTCTTCTGATCTCCCCGAACTTCTCCTACCCCGTTCTTAGTGGGGAACTTCACCTTCAGGTGGAGTGGTGACACGACTCCTCTAAGGGCTATCAGGTAGGGTCGCCCTAGGAGGCCATTGAATGACACCACGGACTTGACAACCATGAAGTTCACCATGATCATCACTTGTTGGGGGTGCACTCCGAATGTGACGGGTAGTTCTATGGTACCTCTAATGGAGGCGGTTGCACAGGAGAATCCATGGAGGTAGGTAGGCTCTGGCTTGAGCTGATCGTCTCCGAACCCGAACTGTCGGTAGGCATCCAGGGAGAGCACGTCTACCGATGCCCCTGTGTCTATCAGTACCCTATGTACGGGTCGGTTGGCTACCTCCACCTGTACCACCAGTGCATCCTTATGTGGGAAGCTCAGTCCTTCTAGGTCTTCCTCCGAGAAGGAGATCACTGTCTCGGTCTTAGCTATCTTGCTTGGCTTCTCTGTAACTGTCACAAACCTGGCATGAGCTTTGGCCTTCCGAGTGGACTCCTAGCCCGGTCCCCCTAGTATGGTGAGGATGGGGGCTCCCTTGGTGCCACTCGGTTCTGCTGCATCTCTTCGCCCTTCTGGGCGGTCTCTCTCTCAATCCGTCCTTCTTTCCTCTCTCCTTGGTTCTTCTCTTTCTCGGTCAAGACCTCTGTCTGCCTAACCCGAACGACCATTGTGCCTTCCTTTCACGTACCTGTTTAAGCTCCCTGCCCTTACAAGGCTTTCTATCTCTCTCTATGTCATGCCCATTCTCCTTGTGGAAGAGGCAGTACTTGTTAGCGTTTCTCTTCTCAGGTCCTGCTAGCATGGGTCATGGCCACCAGATCAGGTCACGGTCCTGGATCTGCATGAGGATTTGTAACCGGGTAGTGTTCAAAGGTGTGAACTCGGGGCTATTGGCTCTTTCACTTCTCTCAGGACGACGATTAGTTCTTCCAGAGGGAAGATCGTTCTTCTCTTGCCGACGCTCGGTCCTTGTCCGCTTGCCTTCCTTATGGTCATCTGGTGCTGACCTCTTGTTGTCTTGGGGCTTGGCCTTTATCACTTTCTTCCTGGCCTGTAGTACCTCTGCCATATTGGCGAACTCGTTGCATCGCTCCAGGAGCTCCTTCATGGTCCTGGTCTCATGTTGTGTCAGGCCCTTGATCAGGTCCATGTCTCTGATGCCTCCTGCCAAGGCTGCATGCTGGGTCTGGTCGTCCAAATCTTAAACCTCCAAGGACTCCTTGATGAACCTGCTGACATACTCCCTGAGAGATTCCCCAGGGTTCTGTACCATGTTCAGTAGGTTGATTGTGGTCTTCTTCTGCTTGACGTTGCTCTGGAAGTGGGTGACAAGCTGTTCGCATAGCTCTGCGAACGAGCCTATCGTCCTTGGTCGTAGCCTGGAGAACCATGATGTAGCTATACCCTTGAGGGATGCAGGGAATGCCCGGTAGGAGACCACATCTGACCCACCGTACAGTATCATCATACCATTAAAATAGTTGATGTGATCATTAGGGTCCGTGGTACCACTGTATAGTTCAAAGGTAGGCAGTCGGAACCCGGAGGGGAGTGTGGTTGACATGATCTCTGTGGAGAACGGGTGTTGTCTAGGTATGAAGTGTGTCTCTCCTCTGGTCTGTTTCTTCAACCCTTCCAGCTTCTCGTCCAGGTCCCGAAGCCTTTGGTTCAACTCTTCCTCTCGTGCCTGTCCTTCATGTCTGGCAGGACGCTCACTATGACCTCGTTCACAACTTCTCCTTGATGTCCCCTCCCGCCTTGAGTGTTGGTGGGATGGTTAATGGTTATGTCGCGATGAACCCTGACGCAATGGGGAGGGGCTCTCCTCCCGTTGGATCCGGCTTTGTCCTGGCTTGTGACTCTCCCCCAGTCGACCTTGGACCACAGACCTCCTGGCGGATCTCTCTGGGTCTGGCACCCGTGTCCCAAGCGCCGGTGTCCTTCCACGATCTGACCACCCCGCGAGGTCTCTTGTCCTTCTAGGGTACTGAGAAGGCTCCCCCGGCGGGGGAACGGGTGTTCGCCTGGCGAGTTTCTGCTCCCTTGGTGGGGGAAGGGATGCTGATCGCCTAGCGAGTCTCTCTGACCTTTCCTCCCGGAGTGATGGTCCCTTAGGATCAGGCTCTTGTCGAGGTTCAGGCTCTACCCTTACGGCTGCCGACACCCTATGGTGGTGGGACGTCGAATGCTGCATCAGATAGTCTCAGAAGAGTCGACGATCATCCAGTATCTGTCGCTGCAGGTCATGGACCTGACCTACAGTTGCCGGTCCATTGGGGTCGGGTACCACCTCCACCACCGCCTCGTTGTTAGGTTCGGCTACGATGACCTGATCATCGTTTGGGACCCCCGCCTCCAGAGAGACATGGTCATGGCCATTGGTTCGGCTGCGACGAGAGCTCTCCAGGGGTGGTGATCCGTTCCTCGGAACATTGTTGGTGGAGGCAGCGGTCTTCTTTCGTGGCGGCATTATATGAGTATGGAAGTGAGCTAGTAGGTGTAATGGCTAGCATCGTTCCCACAGACGGCGTCAATCTGTTGTGTCAAGAAATCGTCGAGCGATCCTACGAGTGTCATCACCTCCAAGAGGACCAAGTAAGTCACCAGAGAGAATCGATGTGGTTCCGGCCTAGGGCTCTCCAATGCCAAAGTGAGATCTCCTGAGAAAACAGATGAATAGAGATTATTCAAGATGAGTTGAGGGTGAGAGATACCTTCTCTTTTATAGTGCATGGCGGAGTGGAGAGTCCTAGTTGATGTGGAGTCTTCATCGTAGCTGAAGGTTGCCCTGAGTAACAGGGCTCCTCTCTGGTTGGTCATCTTTCGGCGAGATTCAGAGTCCCAGTAGGGTTGTCCTTCTAGATGGATAGATCCTTCCGGAGGGATAGATCCTTTCAGATGACTAGGTCATTCTTGAGTCCATGTGGGTTACGTGAGCAGTAAGCCAGGCTCCGGAGTCTTGCAGAGGTGTTCATCTTGTTGTTGACGTAGTATAATCTAACTCGTACTTATATCCCGTTGCAATACATTGCATTGGAGGAGAGGACGCCCAAGTGGATCTTCTTTCTTAGGGACACGTGGCATCTTCCGATTGGTGGGGATGATTTGTGGTTCATCAGCATCCACACGTATAATTAGAGATAAGGACACCGTTTAGAATGTCCCAAACCCATTAAAGTATAGCAATGCCCCCAAATAACCCCAAATGACCCACCTGGTCTGGCTTAAATAAAAAATGAACATATGTCAAAATAGACATCGATTCGCAGGTCACAACCCTCAACATCGCATCCACACGTCTAATAAGAGATAAGGACACTTTTTATAAAATCCCAACCCAAAAAAGTATAGAAATGCCCCCAAATAACTACAAACCACCCAACGGTCTAGTTCAGACTGGAAATGAACATATGTCAAAATACGTATCGATTCGAAGGTCACGACCCTCAACATCGCATCCACACGTCTAATAAGAGATAAGGACACTTTATAGAGAATCTCAAACCCCAAAAAGTACTGAAATGCCCTCAAATAACCCCAAACGACCCATCCAGTATGGTTTAAATCGAAAATGAACATATGTCGAAATAGATATCGATTCGAAGGTCACGTCCCCTAACATCGCATCCACACGTCTAATAAGAGATAAGGACACTTTTTAGAAAATATCAAACCCAAAAAAGTAGAGAAATGCCCCCAAATAACACCAAACGACCCACCCGGTCTGGTTTAAACCCAAAATGAACATATGTCGGAATAGATATCAATTCGAAGGTCACGACCCTCAACATCGTATCCACACGTCTAATAAGAGATAAGGACACTTTTTAAAAAATTCCAAACCCAAAAAAGCACAACAATGCCCCAAATAACTCCAAACGAACCACCGGTGTAGTTCAGACAAGAAATGAACATATGTCGAAATACGTATCCATTCGTAGGTCACGACCCTCAACATTCCATCCACATAATCAAATAAGAGATAAGGACAATTTTTAAAGAATCCCAAACCCAAAAAAGTACAGAAATGGCCCCAAATAACCCTAAATGACCCACCCAGTTTGGTTTAAACTGTAAATGAACATGTGCCGAAATAGGTATCGATTCAAAGGTCACGACCCTTAACATCGCATCCACAAGCCTAATAAAAGATTAGGACACTCCCTAGAGAATCCCAAACCCAAAAAAGTACTGAAATGACCCCAAATAACTCCAAATGACCCACCCGATCTGGTTTAAATCGAAAATGAACACATGTCGAAAATGGTATCGATTTGAAGGTCACAGCCCTCAACATCGCATCCACACGTCTAATAAGAGATTAGGACACTTTTTAGAAAATACCAAACCCCAAAAAGTACAGAAATGCCCCCAAACAACCCCAAACAACCCACCCGGTCTGGTTTTGACAAAAAATGAACATATGTCGAAATAGGTATCGATTCGAAGGTCAAGACCCTCAACATCGCGTCCACAAGCCTAATAAGAGATAAGTACACTTTATAAAGAATCCCAACCCCAAAAAAGTACAGAAATGACCCCAAATAACCGCAAATGAGTCCCTGGTCTGGTTTAAACCGAAAATGAACATATGACGAATTAGGTATCGATTCGATGGTCACGACCCTCAACATTGTATCCACACGTCTAACAAGTAATAGGGACACTTTCTAGAAAATACCAAACCCAAAAAAGTAAAGAAATGCCGCCAAATAACCCCAAACAGCCCACCCGGTCTGGTTTAAACAAAAAATGAACTTATGTTGAAATAGGTATCGATTCGCAGGTCACGAACCTCAACACCGCATCCACATGTCTAATAAGGGATAAGGACACTTTTTCGAAAATACCAAACACAAAAATATATAGAAATGCCCCAAAATAACCCCAAACGATCCACCCAGTCTGGTTGAAGCTGAAAATGAACATATGTTGAAAAAGGTAACGATTCGAAGGTCACGAACCTCAACATCGCATCCACACATCTAATAAGTGATAAGGACACTTTTTAAAAAAATACCAAACCCAAAAAAGTATAGAAATGCCCCCAAATAACCTCAAACGGCCCACCTGGTTTGGTATAAACTGAAAATGAACATATGTCGAAATAGATATCGATCCGAAGGTCACAACCCTCAAAATCGCATCCACACGTCTAATAAGAGATAATGACACATTTTAAAAAATTCCAAACCCAAAAAAGCACAACAATGCCCCAAATAACTCCAAACGAACCACCGGTCTAGTTCAGACAGGAAATGAACATATGTCGAAATACGTATCCATTCGTAGGTCATGACCCTCAACATTGCATCCACACGTCAAATAAGAGATAAGGACAATTTTTAAAGAATCCCAAACCCCAAAAAGTATTGAAATGCTCCAAAATAATCCCAAACGACCCATCCGGTCTTGTTTAAATAAAAAATGAACATATATCGAAATAGATATCGATTTTAAGGTCACGTCCCTCAACATCACATCCACACGTCTAATAAGATATAAGGACACTTTTTAGAAAATACCAAACCCAAAAAAGTACAAAAATGCCCCCAAATAACCCCAAACGACCCACCTGGTCTGATATAAATCGAAAATGAACATATGTCAAAATAGATATCGATCCGAAGGTCACAACCCTCAAAATCGCATCCACACGTCTAATAAGAGATAAGGACACTTTTTAAAAAATTCCAAACCCAAAAAAGCACAACAATGCCCCAAATAAGCCCAAACGAACCACCGGTCTAGTTTAGACAGGAAATGAACATATGTCCAAATACATATCCATTCGTAGGTCACGACCCTCAACATTGCATCCACACGTCAGATAAGAGATAAGGATAATTTTTAAAGAATCCCAAACCCAAAAAAGTACAGAAATGGCCCCAAATAACCCCAAATGACCCACCCAGTCTGGTTTAAACCGAAAATGAACATGTGCCAAAATAGGTATTTATTCGAAGGTCACAACCCTTAACATCGCATCCACACGCCTAATAAGAGATTAGGACAGTCCCTAGAGAATCCCAAACCCAAAAAAGTACTGAAATGCCCCCAAATAACCCCAAACGACCCACCCGATCTGGTCTAAATCGAAAATGAACACATGTCGAAATAGGTATCGATTCGAAGGTCAAGACCCTCAACATCGCATCCACACGTCTAATAAGAGATTAGGACACTTTTTAGAAAATACCAAACCCAAAAAAGTACAGAAATGCCCCTAAACAACCCCAAACAATCCACCCAGTCTGGTTTGGACCAAAAATGAATATATGTCGAAATAGGTATCGATTCGTAGGTCACAACCCTCAACATCGCATCCACAAGTCTAATAAGAGATAAGGACACCTTATAGAGAATCCCAAACCCAAAAAAATATAGAAATGACCCCCAAAGAACCGCAAATGTCCCCCTGGTCTGGTTTAAATCGAAAATGAACATATGATGAATTAGGTATCGATTCGATGGTCACGACTCTCAACATCGCATCCACACATTAAACAAGTGATAAGGACACTTTTTAGAAAATACCAAACCCAAAAAAGTAAAGAAATGCCCCCAAATAACCCCAAACAGCCCACTCGGTCTCGTTTAAACAAAAAATGAACATATGTTGAAATAGGTATCGATTCGAAGGTCACGAACCTCAACATCACATCCACACTTCTAATAAGAGATAAGGACACTTTTTTGAAAATACCAAACACAAAAATGTATAGAAATGCCCCTAATTAACCAAAAACGATATACCCAGTCTGGTTTAAACCGAAAATGAACATATGTTGAAAAAGTTAACGATTCGAAGGTCATGAACCTCAACATCGCATCCACACGATAAGGATATTTTTTAGAAAATACCAAACCCAAAAAAGTACAGAAATGACCCCAAATAACCCCAAACGACCAACCCGGTCTGGGTTAAATCGAAAATGAACTTATGTCGAAATAGATATCGATTCGAAGGTTAAGACCCTCAAAATTGCATCCACACATCTAATGAGAGATAAGGACACCTTTTAGAATGTCCCAACCCCAATAAAGTATAGAAATGACCCCAAATAACACTAAACGACCCACCTGGTCTAAATTAAATTGAAAATGAACATATGTCGAAATAGGCATCGATTCGTAGGTCATAACCCTCAACATCGCATCCACACGTCTAATAAGAGATGAGGACACTTTTTAGAAAATCCCAAACCCCAAAAAGTACAGAAATGCCCCCAAATAACTACAAACGACCCATCGATCTAGTTAAGACCGAAAATGAACAAATGTCGAAATACATATCGATTCGAAGGTCACGACCCTCAACATCGTATCCACACGTCTAATAAGGGATAAGGACACTTTTTAAAGAATCCCAAACCCAATAAAGTACAAAAATGGCTCCAAATAACCCCAAACGACCCACCCGGTCCAATTTAAACCTCAAATGAACATATGCCAAAATAAGTATCGATTCGAAGGTCACGACCCTCAACTACGCATCCACATGTCTAATAAGGGATAAGCACATTCTTTAGAGAATCCCAAACCCAAAAAAGTACAGAAATGCCCAAAATTAACCCCAAATAACCCACCCGGTCTGGTTTGAACAAAAAATGAACATATGTCGAAATAGGTGTCTATTCGAAGGTCACAACCCTCAACATCGGATCTACACGTCTAATTAGAGATATGTACACATTGTAGAAAGTACCAAACCCAAAAAAGTACAGAAATGCCCCTAAATAACCCCAAACGACCCATCCAGTCTGGTATAAATCGAAAATGAACATATGTCAAAATAGATATCGATTCAAAGGTCATGACCCTCAAAATCGCATCCACATGTCTAATTAGAGATAAGGACACCTTTTAGAATGTCCCAAACCCAATAAAGTATAGAAATGTCCCCAGATAACCTTAAACGACCCACCTGGTCTGATTTAATTCGAAAAATTATTATATGTCAAAATAGGCATCGATTCACCGATTACAACCCTCAACATCACATCTACATGTCTAATAAGAGATAAGGACCCTTTTTAGAAAATCCCAAACCCAAAAAGGTACAAAAATGCCCCCGAATAACTCCAAACGACCCATTGGTCTGGTTCAGAACGAAAATGAACATAGGTCGAAGTACGTATCGATTCGTAGGTCACGACCGTCAACAGTGCATCCACCCGTCAAATAAGAGATAAGGATAATTTTTAGAGAATTCCAAACCCAAAAAAGTACAGAAATGGCCCCAAATAACTCCAAACGACCCACCCGGTCTGGTTTAAACCGGAAATGAACATATGCCGAAATAGGTATCGATTCGAAGGTCACGACCCTCAACATCGCATCCACACGTCTAAGAAGAGATAAGGACACTTTTTAGAGAATCCCAAACCCAAAAAAGTGCAGAAATGCCCCACCAAACGACCCACCAGGTTAGGTTTAAACCGAATATGAACATATGTCGAAATAGGTATCGATTCGAAGGTCGGGACCCCCAACATCGTATCGAAACATCTAATAAGAGATAAGGACACATTTTAGAAAATCCCAAACCCAAAAAAGTGCAGAAATTCCCCAACATAACTGCAAACGACCCACCGGTCTGGTTCAGACTAGAAATGAACATATGTCGAAATACGTATCGATTCAAAGGTCACGACCCTCAACATCGCATCCACACGTCTAATAAGAGATAAGGACACTTTTTAGAGAATCCCAAACCCCATAAAGTACTGAAATGCCCCCTAATAACCCCAAACGACCCATCCGGCCTGGTTTAAATCGAAAATAAACATATGTCGGAATAGATATCGATTCAAAGGTCACGTCCCTGAACATCGCATCCACACGGCTAATAAGACATAAGGACACTTTTTAGAAAATACCAAACCCAAAAAAGTACAGAAATGCCCCCAAATAACCCCAAATGACCCACCCGGTCTGGTATAAATAAAAAATGAACATATGTCGAAATAGATATCGATTCGAAGGTCACAACCCCCAAAATTGCATCCACACGTCTAATAAACAGATAAGGACACTTTTTAAAAAATTCCAACCCCAAAAAAGTACAACAATGCCCCCAAATAACTCCAAACGAACCACCGGTCTAGTTCAGACCGAAAATGAACATATGTCAAAATACGTATCCATTCGTAGGTCACGACCCTCAACATTGCATCCACACGTCAAATAAGAGATAAGGACACTTTTTAAAGAATCCCAAACCCATAAAAGTATAGATATGGCCCCAAATAACCCCGAATGACCCACCCAGTCTGGTTTAAATCGTAAATGAACATGTGCCAAAATAGGTATCGATTCGAAGGTCACGACCCTCAACATCGCATCCACACTTCTAATAAGAGATTAGGACACTTTTTAGAGAATCCCAAACCCTAAAAAGTACTGAAATGCCCCCAAATAACCCCGAACGACCCACCCGGTCTGGTTTAAATCGAAAATGAACATATATCGAAATAGGTATCGATTCGAAGGTCACGACCCTCAACATCGCATTCACACGTCTAATAAGAGATTAGGACACTTTTCAGAAAATACCATACCCAAAAAAGTACAGAAATGCCTCCAAATAACCCCAAAGAACCCACCTGGTCTGGTTTGAACAAAAAATGAATATATGTCAAAATAGGTATTGATTCGAAGGTCACGACCCTCAACATCGCATCCACAAGTCTAATAAGAGATAAGGACAATTTTTAGAGAATCTCAAACCCAAAAAAGTACAGAAATGCCCCCAAATAACCACAAGTGACCCCTTGGTCTGGTTTAAACCGAAAATGAACAAATGGCAAATTAGGTATCGATTCAAAGGTCACAACCCTCAACATCGTATCCACACGTCTAACAAGTGATAACGACACTTTTTATAAAACACCAAACCCAAAAAAGTATACAAATGCCCCCAAATAACCCCAGACAACCCACCCAGTCTGGTTTAAATCGAAAATGAACATATATTAAAATAGGTATCGATTCGAAGGTCACGGAGCTTAACATCGCATCCACACGTCTAATAAGAGATAAGGACACTTTTTAGAAAATACCAAACACAAAAGTGTATAGAAATGGCCCCAAATAACCCCAAACGATCCATCCAGTCTGGTTTACACCGAAAATGAACATATGTTGAAAAAGGTATCGACTCGAAGGTAATGAACCTCAACATCGTATCCACACGTCTAATAAGAGATAAGGACACTTTTAAGAAAATACCAAAACCCAAAAAAGTACAGAAATGACCCCAAATAACCCCAAACGACCCACCCGATCTGGGTTAAACCCAAAATGAACTTCTGCCAAAATAGATATCGATTCGAAGGTCAAGACCCTCAAAATCGCAACCACACGTCTAATTAAACATAAGGACACCTGTTAGAATGTCCCAAACCCAATAAAGTATAGAACTGCCCCCAAATAACCCCAAACGACCCACAAGGTCTGAATTAAATCGAAAATGAACATATGTCGAAATAGGCATCGATTCGCAGGTCACAACCCTCAACATCGAATCCACACGTCTAATAAGAGATATGGACACTTTTTAGAAAATCCCAAACCCAAAAAATTACAGAAATGCCCCCAAATAACTACAAACGACCCACCGGTCTAGTTTAGACCGGAAATTAACATATGTCGAAATACTTATCGATTTGAAGGTCACGACCCTCAACATCGCATCCACACGTCTAATAAGGGATAACAACACTTTTTAGAGAATCCCAAACCCAATAAAGGACAGAATGGTTCCAAATAACCCCAAACGACCCACCCGGTCTGGTTTAAACCACAAATGAACATATGCCAAAATAGGTATCGATTCGAAAGTCACGACCCTCAACTTCGCATCCACACGTTTAATAAGAGATAAGGACACTCTCTAGAGAATCCCAAACCACAAAAAGTACAGAAATGCCCCAAAATAACCCCAAACAACCCACCCGGTCTGGTTTTATCCAAAAATGAACATATGTCGAAATAAGTGTCTATTCGAAGGTCACGACCCGCAACATCGGATCCACACATCTAATTAGCGATAAGTACACATTTTAGAAAGTACCAAACCCAAAAAAGTACAGAAATTCCCACAAATAACCCCAAACGACCCACCCGATCTGGTATAAATTGAAAATGAACATATGTCGAAATAGATATCGATACGAAGGTCATGACCCCCAAAATCGCATCCACACGTCTAATTAGAGATAAGGACACCTTTTAGAATGTCCCAAACCCAATAAAGTATAGAAATGCCCCCAAATAACCCCAAACGACCCACTTGGTCTAATTTAAATAAAAAAATGAACATATGTCGAAATAGGCATCGATTTGCAAATCACAACCCTCAACATCGCATACACAAATCTAATAAGAGATAAGAACCCTTTTTAGAAAATCCCAAACCCAAAAAAATACAGAAATGCTCCCAAATAACTCCAAACGACCCCCCGGTCTGGTTCAGATCGAAAATGAACATATGTCGAAATACGTATCGATTTGTCAGTCACGACCGTCAACATTGCATCCACACGTCAAATAAGAGATAAGGACACTTTTTAGAGAATCCAAAACCCAAAAAAGTACAGAAATGCCCCCAAATAACCCCAAACGACCCACCCTGTCAGGTTTAAACCTAAAATGAACATATGTCGAAATAGGTATCGATTTGAAGGTCACGACCCCCAACATCGCATCCACACATCTAATAAGAGATAAGGAAACTTTTTAGAAAATACAAAACCCAAAAAATTTATAGAAATGCCCCCAAATAACCCCAAACTACAGACCCGATCTGGATTAAATCGAAATTGGACATATGTCGAAATAGGTAACGATTCGAAGGTAACGACCCTCAACATCGCATCCAAACGTCTAATAAGAGATAAAGACACTCTCTAGAGAATCCCAAACCCAAAAAAGTACAGAAATGCCCCCAAATAACCCCAAACAACTCACCCGGTCTAGTTTGATCCAAAAATGAACATATGTCGAAATAGGTGTCTATTCGAAGGTCCCGACCCTCAACATCGGATCCACACGTCTAATTAGAGATAAGTACAAATTTTAGAAAGTACCAAACCCAAAAAAGTACAGAAATTCCCACAAATAACCCCAAACGACTCACCCGGTCTGTATAAATCGAAAATGAACATATGTCAAAATAGATATAGATACGAAGGTCATGACCCTCAAAATCACATCCACATGTCTAATTAGAGATAAGGACACCTTTTAGAATGTCCCAAACCCAATAAAGTATAGAAATGCCCCCAAATAACCCCAAACGACCCACCTGGTCTAGTTTGAATAGAAAAATGAACATATGTTGAAATTCGCATTGATTCGTAAATCACAACTCTCAACATCGCAGCCACGAGTCTAAAAAGAGATAATGACCTTTTTTAGAAAATCCCAAACCCAAAAAAGTATAGAAATGCCCCCAAATAACTCCAAACGACCCACCGGTCTGGTTCAGATCGAAAATGAACATATGTCAAAATACGTATCAATTCGTAGGTCACGATCGTCAACATTGCATCCACATGTCAAATAAGATATAAGGACACTTTTTAGAGAATCCAAAACCCAAAAAAGTAAAGAAATGCCTCCAAATAACCCCAAACGACCCACCCGGTCAGGTTTAAACCTAAAATGAACATATGTCAAAATAGGTATCGATTCGAAGGTCACGACCCCCAACATCGCATCCACACATCTAATAAGAGATAAGGAAACTTTTTAGAAAATATAAAACCCAAAAAAGTACAGAAATGCCCGTAAACAACCCCAAACTTCCGACCCGGTCTGGATTAAACCGAAACTGGACATATGTCGAAATAGGTAACGATTCGAAGGTCACGACCCTCAACATTGCATCCACACATATAATAAGAGATAAGGACACTCTCTAGAGAATCCCAAACCCAAAAAAGTACAGAAATGGCCCCAAATAACCCCAAACAACCCAACCGGTCTGGTTTGATCAAAAAACGAACATCTATCGAAATAGGTGTCTATTCGAAGGTCATGACCCTCAACATCAGATCCACACGTCTAAATAGAGATAAGTACAAATTTTAGAAAGTACCAAACCCAAAAAAGTACAAAAATTCCCACAAATAACCCCAAACGACCCACCCAGTCAGGTATAAATCGAAAATGAACATATGTCAAAATAGATATCGATACGAAGGTCAGGACCCTCAAAATCGCGTCCACATGTCTAATTAGAGATAAGGACACCTTTTAGAATGTCCCAAACCCAATAAAGTATAGAAATGTTCCCAAATAACCCCAAACGACCCCCCTGGTCTAGTTTAAATCGAAAAATGAACATATGTCGAAATAGGCATCGATTCGCAAATCACAACCCTCAACATCGTATCCACACGTCTAAAAAGAGATAAAGACCATTTTAAGAAAATCCCAACCCCAAAAAAGTATAGAAATGCCCCCAAATAACTCCAAACGATCCACCGGTCTGGTTCAGATCGGAAATGAACATATATCGATATACGTATCGATTCAAAGGTCACGACTGTCAACATTGCATCCACACGTAAAATAAGAGATAAGGCCACTTTTTGAAGAATCCCTAACCCAAAAAAATACAGAAATGACTCCCACTAACCCCTAACGACCCACCCCGTCTGGTTTAAACCGTAAATGAACATATGCCAAAATAGGTATCGATTCGTAGGTCACGACCCTCAACATCGCATCCACACGTCTAATAAGAGATAAGGACACTTTTTAGAGAATCCCAAACCCAAAAAAATATAGAAATGCCCCCCAAATAACCCCAAACGACCAACCCGGCCAGGTTTAAACCTAAAATGAACATATGTCGAAATAGGTATCGATTCGAAAGTCACAACCCCCAACATCGCATCCACACATCTAATAAGAGATAAGGAAACTTTTTAGAAAATACAAAACCCAAAAAAGTATAGAAATGCCACCAAATAACCCCAAACGATCGACCCGGTCTGGATTAAACCGAAACTGGAGATATGTCGAAATAGGTAACGATTTGAAGGTCACGACCCTCAACATCACATCCGCACATCTAATAAGAAATAAAGACACTTTTTAGAGAATCCCAAACCCAAAAAAGTGCAGCAATTTCCCCAAATAACCCCAAACAACCAACCCGGTCTGGTTTAAGCCAAAAATGAACATATGTTGAAATAGGTTTTGATTCGAAGGTCACGACCCTCAACATCGCATCCAGACGTCTATTAAGAGATAAGGACACTTTTTAGAGAATCCCAAACCAAAAAAAGTACAGAAATGCCCCCAAATAACCACAAACGACCCACCCTATTTGGTTTAAAATGAAAATGAACATATGTCAAAATAGGTATCGATTCGAAGGTCACGACGCTCAACATCGCATGCATACGTCTAATTAGAGATAAGGACACTCTTTAGAGAATCCCAAACCCAAAAAAGTGTAGAAATTCCCCCAAATAACCCCAAACGACCCACCCGGTCTGGTTCAAACCAAAAAAGAACGTATGTCGAAATAGGTATCGATTCGAAGGTCACGACCCTCAACATCGCATCCACACGTCTAATAAGAAATAAGGACACCTTTTAGAAAATCCCAAACCCAAAAAAGTACAGAAATGCCCCCAAAAAACTCTAAACGACCCACCGGTCTTGTTCGGACCGGCATTGAACATATGTCGAAATACTCATCGATTCGAAACTCACGACCCTCAACATCGCATCCACATGTCTAATAAGAGATAAGGACACTTTTTAGAGAATCCCTAACCCATAAAGTACAGAAATGCCCCCAAATAACCCCAAACGACCAACCCAGTCTAGTTTAAACCGAAAATGAATATATGTAAAAATTGGTATCGATTTAAAGGTTACGACCCTCCACATCGCATCCACATGTCAAATAAGAGATAAGGACACTTTTTAGAAAATCCTAGCCCCAAAAAAGTATAGAAATACCCCCAAATAACCCCAAACGACCCACCCGGTCTGGTTTAAGCCGTAAATGAACACATGTCGAAATAGGTATCGATTCGAAGGTCATGACCTTCAACATCGTATCCACACATCTAATGAGAGATAAGGACACTTTTTAGAAAATTCCAAACCCAAAAAACTACAGAAATGGCCCAAAATAACCCAAAACGACCCATCCTATCTTAGTTCAAACCGAAAATGAACATATGTCGAAATAGGTATCGATTCGAAGCTTACGACCCTCAACATCGCATCCGCACATCTAATAAGAAGTAAGGACACTTTTTTAAAAAATACAGAACCTAAAAAGTACAGAAATGCCCCCAAATAACCCCAGATGAGCCACTCGGTCTGGTTTAAACCAAAAATGAACATATGCCGAAAGAAGTACCGATACAAAGGTCACGACCCTCAACATCGCATCCACACATCTAATTAGAGATAAGTACACATTTTAGAAAGTACCAAACCCAAAAAAGTACAAAAATTCCCAAAAATAACCCCAAACGACCCACCCGGTCTGTATAAATCCAAAATGAACATATGTCGAAATACATATCGATACGAAGGTCATGAACCTCAAAATCGCGTCCACATGTCTAATTATAGATAAGGACACCTTTTAGAATGTCCCAAACCCAATAAAGTATAGAACTGCCCCCAAATAACCCCAAACGACCAACCTGGTCTGGATTAAATCGAAAATGAACATATGTCGAAATAGGCATCGATTCGCAGGTCACAACTCTCAACATTGAATCCACACGTCTAATAAGAGATATGGACACTTTTTAAAAATTCCCAAATCCAAAAAAGGACAGAAATGCCCCCAAATAACTGCAAACGACCCACTGATCTAGTTAAGACCGAAAATGAACATATGTCGAAATACGTATCGATTTGAAGGTCATGACCCTCAACATCGCATCCACACGTCTAATAAGGGGTAATGACACTTTTTAAAGAATCCCAAACCCAATAAAGGGCAGAAATGGCTCCAAATAACCCCAAACGACCCACCCGGTCTGGTTTAAACCTCAAATGAACATATGCCAAAATAGGTATCGATTCGAAAATCACGACCCTCAACTACGCATCCACACGTCTAATAAGAGCTAAGGACACTCTCTAGAGAATCCCAAACCCAAAAAAGTACAGAAAAATGCCCCTAAATAACTCCAAATGACCCCCTGGTCTGGTTCTGATCGAAAATGAACATATGTCAAAATATGTTTCGATTCGTAGGTCACGACCGTCAACATTGCATCCACACGTCAAATAAGAGATAATGACACTTTTTAGAGAATCCCAAACCCAAAAAAGTATAGAAATGCCCCCAAATAACCCCAAACGACCCACACGTTTAAACCTAAAATGAACATATGTCGAAATAGGTATCGATTCGAAGGTCACGACCCCCAACATCGCATCCACACATCTAATATGAGATAAGAAAATTTCTAGAAAATACAAAACCCAAAAAATTACAAAAATGCCCCCAAATAACTCCAAACTACAGACCCGGTCTGGATTAAACTGAAACTGGACATATGTCGAAATAGGTAATGATCCAAAAGTCACGACCCTCAACATCGCATCCACACGTCAAATAAAAGTTAAAGACACTCTCTAGAGAATCCCAAAACCCAAAAAAGTATAGAAATGCCCCCAAATAACCCCAAAAAACACACTCGGTCTGGTTTGATCCAAAAATGAACATATGTCGAAATAGGTGTCTATTCGAAGGTCACGACCCTCAACATCGGATCCACACATCTAATTAGAGATAAGTACACATTTTAGAAAGTACCAAACCCAAAAAAGTACAGAAATTCTCAAAAATAACCCCAAACGACCCACCCGGTCTGTATAAAACGAAAATGAACATATGTCGTAATAGATATCGATACGAAGGTCATGAACCTCAAAATCGCGTCCACGTGTCTAATTAGAGATAAGGACACCTTTTAGAATGTCCCTAACCCAATAAAGTATAGAAATGCCCCCAAATAACCCCAAACGACCCCCCTGGTCTAGTTTGAATTGAAAAATGAACATATGTCGAAATAGGCATCGATTCGCAAATCACAACCCTCAACATCGCATCCACACGTCTAAAAAGAGATAAGGACCCTATTTAGAAAATCCCAAATCCAAAAAAGTACAGAAATGCTCCCAAATAATACCAAACGACCCACCGGTCTGGTTCAGATCGAAAATGAACATATGTCAAAATACGTATCAATTCGTAGGTCACGACCGTCAACATTGCATCCACACGTCAAATAAGAGATAAGGACACTTTTTAGAGAATCCCAAACCCAAAAAAGTAAAAAAATGTCCCCAAATAACCCCAAACGACCCATCCGGTCAGGTTTAAACCTAAAATGAACATATGTCAAAATAGGTATCGATTGGAAGGTCACAACCCCCAACATCACATCCACACATCTAATAAGAGATAAGAAAACATTTTAAAAAATACAAAACCCAAAAATGCACAGAAATGCCCCCAAATAACCCCAAACTACTGACCCGGTCTAGATTAAACCGAAACTGGGCAAATGTCGAAATAGGTAACGATTCGAAGGTCACGACCCTCAACATTGCTTCCACACATATAATAAGAGATAAGGACACTCTCTGGAGAATCCCAAACCCAAAAAAGTACAGAAATGCCCCCAAATAACCCCAAACAACCCACCCGGTCTGGTTTGATCCAAAAATAAACATATGCCGAAATAGGTGTCTATTCGAAGGTCAAGACCCTCAACATCGGATCCACACATCTAATTAGAGATAAGTACACATTTTAGAAAGTACCAAACCCAAAAAAGTACAGAAATTCCCAAAAATAACCCCAAACGACCCACCTGGTCCGTATAAATTGAAAATGAACATATGTCAAAATAGATATCGATACGAAGGTCATGAACCTCAAAATCGCGTCCACATGTCTAATTAGAGATAAGGACACCTTTTAGAATGTCCCTAACCCAATAAAGTATAGAAATGCCCCCAAATAACCCCAAACGACCCACCTGGTCTAGTTTGAATCGAAAAATGAACATATGTCGAAATAGGCATCGATTCGCAAATCACAACCCTCAACATCGCATCCACACGTCTAAAAAGAGATAAGGACCCTATTTAGAAAATCCCAAATCCAAAAAAGTACAGAAATGCCCCCAAATAACTCCAAACAACCCACCGGTCTGGTTCAGATCGAAAATGAACATATGTCGAAATACGTATCGATTCGTAGGTCACGACCTTCAACATTGCATCCACACGTCAAATAAGAGATAAGCACACTTTTTAGAGAATCCCAAACCCAAAAAAGTAAAGAAATGTCCCCAAATAACCCCAAACGACCAACCCGGTCAGGTTTAAACCTAAAATGAACATATGTCGAAATAGATATCGATTCGAAGGTCACAACCCCCAACATCACATCCACACATCTAATAAGAGATAAGAAAACTTTTTAGAAAATAAAAAACCCAAAAAAGTGCAGAAATGCCCCCAAATAACCCCAAACTACCGACCCGGTCTAGATTAAACCGAAACTGGGCATATGTCAAAATAGGTAACGATTCGAAGGTCATGACCCTCAACATTACATCCACACATATAATAAGAGATAAAGACACTCTCTGGAGAATCCCAAACCCAAAAAAGTACAGAAATGCCCCCAAATAACCCCAAACAACCCACCCGGTCTGGTTTGATCCAAAAATAAAAATATATCGAAATAGGTGTCTATTCATGAGGACCTAATGCGGCTGATTCATAATGATTCTGTTGGTAAGGCCCAGTTTAGGCCTCCATAATTGGGTTTGGGTGGTTCTCCTTGAATATCCGAGGGGTTTGTCCTCGGAGGTATGGGGCCTATTTCTCCTCCTTAGGTCTGTCTAAGGGGTGTCAGTAGGTTCCCTCCTCTTGTATCTTCATTTTCTTCTTCTATACATTCACCAATTACTTATAAAAAAAAAAAGGTGTCTATTCGATGGTCATGACCCTCAACATCGGATCCACACGTCTAATTAGAGATAAGTACACATTTTAGAAAGTACCAAACCCAAAAAAATACAGAAATTCCCACAAATAACCCCAATCGACCCACCCGGTCAGGTTTAAACCTAAAATGAACATATGTCGAAATGGGTATCGATTCGAAGCTTACGACCCTCAACATCGCATCCGCACATCTAATAAGAGATAAGGACACTTTTTAAAAAAACCACAAAACCTAAAAAGTACAGAAATGCCCCCAAATAACCCCAAACGAACCACTCGGCCTGGTTTAAAGCAAAAATGAACATATGCCGAAAGAAGTACCGATAGAAAGGTCACAACCCTCAACATCGCATCCACACTTCTAATAAGAGATAAGGACACTTTTAAGAAAATACCAAACCAAAAAAAGTACAGAAATGACCCCAAATAGCCCCAAACTACCCACCCGAACTGGGTTAAACCCAACATGAACATATGTCGAAATAGATATCGATACGAAGGTCATGAACCTCAAAATCGAGTCCACATGTCTAATTAAAGATAAGGACACCTTTTAGAATGTCCCTAACCCAATAAAGTATAGAAATGCCCCCAAATAACCCCAAACGACCCACCTGGTCTAGTTTGAATCGAAAAATGAACATAGGTTGAAATAGGCATCGATTCGCAAATCACAACCCTCAACATCGTATCCACACGTCTAAAAAGAGATAAGGACCCTATTTAGAAAATCCCAAATCCAAAAAAGTACAGAAATGCCCCCAAATAACTCCAAACGACCCACCGGTGTGGTTCAGATCGGAAATGAACATATATCAAAATACGTATCGATTCGTAGGTCATGACCGTCAACATTGCATCCACACGTCAAATAAGAGATAAGGACACTTTTTAGAGAATCCCAAACCCAAAAAAGTAAAGAAATGTCCCCAAATAACCCCAAATGACCCACACGGTCAGGTTTAAACCTAAAATGAACATATGTCAAAATAGGTATCGATTCGAAGGTCACAACCCCCAACATCACATCCACACATCTAATAAGAGATAAGAAAACTTTTTAGAAAATACAAAACCCAAAAAAGTACAGAAATGCCCCCAAATAACCCCAAACTACCGACCCGGTCTCGATTAAACCGAAACTGGGCATATGTCGAAATAGGTAACGATTCGAAGGCCACGACCCTCAACATTGCATCCACACATATAATAAGAGATAAGGACACTCTCTGGAGAATCCCAAACCCAAAAAAGTACAAAAATGCCCCCAAATAACCCAAAACAACCCACCTGGTCTGGTTTGATCCAAAAATGAACATATGTCAAAATAGGTGTCTATTCAAAGGTCATGACCCTCAACATCGGATCCACATGTCTAATTAGAGATAAGCACACATTTTAGAAAGTACCAAACCCAAAAAAGTACAGAAATTCCCACAAATAACCCGAAACGACCCACCCAGTCGGGTATAAATCGAAAATAAACATATGTCGAAATAGATATCGATACGAAGGTCAGGACCCTCAAAATCGCGTCCACATGTCTAATTAGAGATAAGGACACCTTTTAGAATGTCCCAAACCCAATAAAGTATAGAAATGCCCCCAAGTAACCCCAAACGACCCACCTGGTCTAGTTTAAATCGAAAAATGAACATATGTCGAAATAGGCATCGATTCCCAAATCACAACCCTCAACATCATATCCACATGTCTAAAAAGAGATAAGGACATTTTTAGAAAATCCCAACCCCCAAAAAGTATAGAAATGCCCCCAAATAACTCCAAACGATCCACCGGTCTGGTTCAGATCGGAAATGAACACATATCGATTTATGTATCGATTCGAAGGTCACGACCGTCAACATTGCATCCACATGTCAAATAAGATATAAGGAAACTTTTTAAAGAATCCCTAACCCAAAAAAAATACAGAAATGACTCCAACTAACCCCTAATGACCCACCCGGTCTGGTTTAAACCGTAAATGAACATAGGTATCGATTCGTAGGTCACGACCCTCAACATCACATCCACACGTTTAATAAGAGATAAGGAGACTTTTTAGAGAATCCCAAACCCTAAAAGTTATAGAAATGCCCCCAAATAACCCTAAACGACCCACCCGGTCAGGTTTAAACCTAAAATGAACATATGTCGAAATAGGTATCGATTCTAAAGTCATGAACCCCAACATCGCATCCACACATTTAATAAAAGATAAGGAAACTTTTTAGAAAATACAAAACCCAAAAAAGTATAGAAATGCCACCAAATAACCCCAAACGACCGACCCGGTCTGGATTAAACAGAAATTGGGCATATGTCAAAATAGGTAACGATTCGAAGGTCACGACCCTCAACATCGCATCCACACATCTAATAAGAAATAAGGACACTTTTTAGAGAATCCCAAACCCAAAAAAGTGCAGCAATTCCCCCAAATAACCCCAAACAACCTACCCGATCTGGTTTAAACCGAAAATGAACATATGTTGAAATAGGTATCGATTCGAAGGTCACAACCCTCAACATCGCATCCAGACATCTATTAAGAGATAAGGACACTTTTTAGAGAATCCCAAACCAAAAAAAATACAGACGACCCACCCTGTCTGGTTTAAACCGAAAATGAACATATGTCAAAATAGGTATCAATTCAAAGGTCACGACCCTCAACATCGCATGCATATGTCTAATTAGGGATAAAGAAACTTTTTAGAGAATCCCAAACCCAATAAAGAACAAAAATGCCCCCAAATAACCCCAAACGACCCACCCGGTCTGGTTTAAACCGTAAATAAATACATGTCAAAATAGGTATCTATTCGAAGGTCCCGACCTTCAACATCGTATCCACACGTCAAATGAGAGATAAGGACACTTTTTTGAAAATTCCAAACCCAAAAAACTACATAAATGGCCCCAAATAACCCAAAATGACCCATCCTGTCTAGTTCAAACCGAAAATGAACATATGTCCAAATACGTATCGATTCGAGGTTACGACCCTCAACATCGCATCCGCACATCTAATAAGAGATAATGACACTTTTTAGAAAATACCAAACCCAAAAAATTATAGAAATGATCCCAAATAATCCCAAACGACCCACCCGATCTGGGTTAAACCCAAAATGAACATATGTCGAAATAGATATCGATTCGAAGGTCAAGACCCTCAAAATCGCATCCACACGCCTAATTAGACATAAGGACACCTTTTAGAATGTCCCAAACCCAATAAAGTATAGAACTACCCCCAAATAACCCCAAACGACCCACCTGGTCTGGATTAAATCGAAAATGAACATATGTCGAAATAGGCATCGATTCGCAGGTCACAACCCTCAACATCGAATCCACACATCTAATAAGAGATATGGACACTTTTTAGAAAATCCAAAACCCAAAAAAAGACCGAAATGCCCCCAAATAAGTGCAAACGACCCACCGATCTAGTTCAGACCGGAAATGAACATATGTCAAAATACGTATCGATTTGAAGGTCACGACCCTCAACATCGCATCCACACGTCTAATAAGGGATAAGGACACTTTTTAAAGAATCCCAAACCCAATAAAGGGCAGAAATGACTCCAAATAACCCCAAACGACCCACCCAGTCTGGTTTAAATCTCAAATGAACATATGCCAAAATAGGTATCGATTTGAAAATCACGACCCTCAACTACTTATCCACATGTCTAATAAGATATAAAGACACTCTCTAGCGAATCCCAAACCCAAGAAAGTACAGAAATGCCCCTAAATAACTCCAAACGACCCACCGGTCTGGTTCAGATCGAAAATGAACATATGTCAAAATACGTATCGATTCGTAGGTCACGACCGTCAACATTGCATCCACACGTCAAATAAAAGATAAGGACACTTTTTAAAGAATCCCAAACCCAAAAAAGTATAGAAATGCCCCCAAATAACCCCAATCGACCCACAGGTTTAAACCTAAAATGAACATAGGTCGAAATAGGTATCGATTCAAAAGGTCACAACCCCCAACATCGCATCCACAGATCTAATAAGAGATAAGAAAACTTTTTAGAAAATACAAAACCCAAAAAATTATAGAAATTCTCCCAAATAACCCCAAACTACGGACCCGGTCTGGATTAAACCGAAACTGGACATATGTTGAAATTGGAAACAATTTGATGGTCACGACCCTCAACATCGCATCCACACGTCTAATAAAAGATAAGGACACTCTCTAGAGAATCCCAAACCCAAAATTGTATAGAAATGCCCCCAAATAACCCCAAACAACCCACCCGGTCTGGTTTGATCAAAAAATGAATATATGTCAAAATAGGTGTCTATTCGAAGGTCACGACTCTCAACATCGGATCCACACATCTAATTAGAGATAAGTACACATTTTAGAAAGTACCAAACCCAAAAAAGTACAAAAATTCCCACAAATAACCCCAAACGACCCACCCGGTCTGTATAAATCGAAAATGAACATATGTCGAAATAGACATCGATACAAAGGTCATGACCCTCAAAAGTGCATCCACTTGTCTAATTAGAGATAAGTACACCTTTTAGAATGTCCCAAACCCAATAAAGTATAGAAATGCCCCCAAATAACCCCAAACGACCCACCTGATCTAGTTTAAATAAAAAAATGAACATATGTCGAAATAGGCATCGATTCGCAAATCACAACCCTCAACATCGCATCCACACGTCTAAAAAGAGATAAGGACCCTTTTTAGAAAATCCCAAACCCAAAAAAGTACAGAAATGCCCCCAAATAACTCCAAACGACCCACCGGTCTGGCTCAGATCGAAAATGAACATATGTCGAAATACGTATCGATTCGTAGGTTACGGCCATCAACATTGCATCCACACGTCAAATAAGAGATAAGGACACTTTTTAGAGAATCCCAAACCCAAAAAAGTACAGAAATGCCCCCAAATAACCCCAAACGACCCACCCGGTCAGGTTTAAACCAAAAATGAACATATGTCGAAATACGTATCAATTCGAAGGTCACGACCCCCAACATCGCATCCACACATCTAATAAGAGATAAGGAAACTTTTTAGAAAATACAAAACCCAAAAAAGTACAGAAATGCCCCCAAATAACCCCAACTACCGACCCGGTCTAGATTAAATTGAAACTGGACATATATCGAAATAGGTAACGATTCGAAGGTCACGACCCTCAACATTCCATCCACACGTATGATAAGAGATAAGGACACTCTCTGGAGAATCCAAAACCCAAAAAAGTACAAAAATGCCCCCAAACAACCCAAACAACCCACCCGATCTGGTTTGATAAAAAAATAAACATATGTCAAAATAGGTGTCTATTCGAAGGTCATGACCCTCAACATCGGATCCACACGTTTAATTAGAGATAAGTACACATTTTAGAAAGTACCATACCAAAAAAAGTACAGAAATTCCCACAAATAACCCCAAACAACCCACCCGGTCTGGTATAAATCGAAAATGAACATATGTCGAAATAGATATCGATACGAAGGTCAGGACCCTCAAAATCGTGTCCACAAGTCTAACTAGAGATAAGGAAACCTTTTAGCATGTCCCAAACCCAATAAAGTATAGAAATGCCTCAAATAACCCCAAACGACCCACTTGGCCTAGTTTAAATCGAAAAATGAACATATGTCAAAATAGGCATCGATTCGCAAATCACAACCCTCAACATCGTATCCACACGTCTAAAAAGAGATAAGGACCATTTTTAGAAAATCCCAACCCCAAAAAAGTATAGAAATGCCCCCAAATAACTCCAAACGATCCACCGGTCTGGTTCAGATAAAAAATGAACATATATCGAAATACGTATCGATTCGAAGGTCACGACCGTCAACATTGCATCCACACGTAAAATAAGAGATACGGACACTTTTTAAAGAATCCCTAACCCAAAAAAATACAGAAATGACTCCAAATAACCCCTAACGACCCACCCGGTCTGGTTTAAACCGGAAATCAACATATGCCAAAATAGATATCGATTCGTAGGTCACGACCCTCAACATCGCATTCACACGTCTAATAAGAGATAAGGAGACTTTTTAGAGAATCCCAAACCCAAAAAAGTATAGAAATGCCCCCAAATAACCCCAAACGACCCACCCGGTCAGGTTTAAACCTAAAATGAACATATGTCAAAATAGGTATCGATTCGAAAGTCACGACCCCCAACATCGCATCCACACATCAAATAAGAGATAAGGAAACTTTTTAGAAAATACAAAACCCAAAAAAGTATAGAAATGCCACCAAATAACCCCAAACGACCGACCCGGTCTGGATTAAACCGAAATTGGGCATATGTCGAAATAGGTAACGATTCGAAGGTCACGACCCTCAACATCGCAGCCACACATCTAATAAGAAATAAGGACACTTTTTAGAGAATCCCAAACCCAAAAAAGTGCAGCAATTCCCCCAAATAACCCCAAACAACCTACCCGATTTGGTTTAAACCGAAAATGAACATATGTTGAAATAGGTATCGATCCGAAGGTCACGACCCTCAACATCGCATCCAGACATCTATTAAGAGATAAGGACACTTTTTAGAGAATCCCAAACCAAAAAAAATACAGAAATGCCCCCAAATAACCACAAACGACCCACCCTGTCTGGTTTAAACCGAAAATGAACATATGTCAAAATAGGTATCGATTCAAAGGTCACGACCCTCAACATCGCATGCATATGTCTAATTAGGGATAAAGAAACTTTTTAGAGAATCCCAAACCCAATAAAGTATAGAAATGCCCCCAAATAACCCCAAACGACCAATCCGGTCTGGTTCAAACCAAAAAATATTGTATGTCAAAATAGGTATCGATTCGAAGGTCACGACCCTCAACATCGCATCCACACGTCAAATAAGAGATAAGGACACTTTTTAAAGAATCCCAAACCCAAAAAAGTACAGAAATGCCCCCAAATAACCCCAAACGACCCACCCGGTCTGGTTTAAACCGAAAATGAACATATGTAAAAATTGGTATCGATTCGAAGGTCATGACCCTCCGCATCGAATCCACATGTCAAATAAGAGATAAGGACACTTTTTAGAAAATCCTAGGCCCAAAAAAGAACAAAAATGCCCCCAAATAACCCCAAACGACCCACCCGGTCTGGTTTAAACCGTAAATAAACACATGTCGAAATAGGTATCGATTCGAAGGTCCTGACCTTCAACATCGTATCCACACGTCAAATGAGAGATAAGGACACTTTTTTGAAAATTCCAAACCCAAAAAACTACATAAATGGCCCCAAATAACCCAAAATGACCCATCCTGTCTAGTTCAAACCGAAAATGAACATATGTCCAAATACGTATCGATTCGAGGTTACGACCCTCAACATCGCATCCGCACGTCTAATAAGAGATAATGACACTTTTTAGAAAATACCAAACCCAAAAAAGTATAGAAATGATCCCAAATAACCCCAAACGACCCACCCGATCTGGGTTAAACCCAAAATGAACATATGTCGAAATAGATATCGATTCGAAGGTCAAGACCCTCAAAATCGCATCCACACGTCTAATTAGACATAAGGACACCTTTTAGAATGTCCCAAACCCAATAAAGTATAGAACTGCCCCCAAATAACCCCAAACGACCCACCTGGTCTGGATTAAATCGAAAATGAACATATGTCGAAATAGGCATCGATTCGCAGGTCACAACCCTCAACATCGAATCCACACATCTAATAAGAGATATGGACACTTTTTAGAAAATCCAAAACCCAAAAAAAGACCGAAATGCCCCCAAATAAGTGCAAACGACCCACCGATCTAGTTCAGACCGGAAATGAACATATGTCAAAATACGTATCGATTTGAAGGTCACGACCCTCAACATCGCATCCACACGTCTAATAAGGGATAAGGACACTTTTTAAAGAATCCCAAACCCAATAAATGGCAGAAATGACTCCAAATAACCCCAAACGACCCACCCAGTCTGGTTTAAATCTCAAATGAACATATGCCAAAATAGGTATCGATTTGAAAATCACGACCCTCAACTACGCATCCACACGTCTAATAAGATATAAAGACACTCTCTAGCGAATCCCAAACCCAAGAAAGTACAGAAATGCCCCTAAATAACTCCAAACGACCCACCGGTCTGGTTCAGATCGAAAATGAACATATGTCAAAATACGTATCGATTCGTAGGTCACGACCGTCAACATTGCATCCACACGTCAAATAAAAGATAAGGACACTTTTTAAAGAATCCCAAACCCAAAAAAGTATAGAAATGCCCCCAAATAACCCCAAACGACCCACAGGTTTAAACCTAAAATGAACATAGGTCGAAATAGGTATCGATTCAAAGGTCACAACCCCCAACATCGCATCCACAGATCTAATAAGAGATAAGAAAACTTTTTAGAAAATACAAAACCCAAAAAATTATAGAAATTCCCCCAAATAACCCCAAACTACGGACCCGGTCTGGATTAAACCGAAACTGGACATATGTTGAAATTGGAAACAATTTGATGGTCACGGCCCTCAACATCGCATCCACACGTCTAATAAAAGATAAGGACACTCTCTAGAGAATCCCAAACCCAAAATTGTATAGAAATGCCCCCAAATAACCCCAAACAACCCACCCGGTCTGGTTTGATCAAAAAATGAACATATGTCAAAATAGGTGTCTATTCGAAGGTCACGACTCTCAACATCGGATCCACACATCTAATTAGAGATAAGTACACATTTTAGAAAGTACCAAACCCAAAAAAGTACAAAAATTCCCACAAATAACCCCAAACGACCCACCCGGTCTGTATAAATCGAAAATGAACATATGTCGAAATAGACATCGATACAAAGGTCATGACCCTCAAAAGTGCATCCACTTGTCTAATTATAGATAAGTACACCTTTTAGAATGTCCCAAACCCAATAAAGTATAGAAATGCCCCCAAATAACCCCAAACGACCCACCTGATCTAGTTTAAATAAAAAAATGAACATATGTCGAAATAGGCATCGATTCGCAAATCACAACCCTCAACATCGCATCCACACGTCTAAAAAGAGATAAGGACCCTTTTTAGAAAATCCCAAACCCAAAAAAGTACAGAAATGCCCCCAAATAACTCCAAACGACCCACCGGTCTGGTTCAGATCGAAAATGAACATATGTCGAAATACGTATCGATTCGTAGGTCACGACCATCAACATTGCATCCACACGTCAAATAAGAGATAAGGACACTTTTTAGAGAATCCCAAACCCAAAAAAGTACAGAAATGCCCCCAAATAACCCCAAACGACCCACCCGGTCAGGTTTAAACCTAAAATGAACATATGTCGAAATAGGTATCAATTCGAAGGTCACGACCCCCAACATCGCATCCACACATCTAATAAGAGATAAGGAAACTTTTTAAAAAATACAAAATCCAAAAAAGTACAGAAATGCCCCCAAATAACCCCAACTACCGACCCGGTCTAGATTAAATTGAAACTGGACATATATCGAAATAGGTAACGATTCGAAGGTCACGACCCTCAACATTCCATCCACACGTATGATAAGAGATAAGGACACTCTCTGGAGAATCCAAAACCCAAAAAAGTACAAAAATGCCCCCAAACAACCCAAACAACCCACCCGATCTGGTTTGATCAAAAAATAAACATATGTCAAAATAGGTGTCTATTCGAAGGTCATGACCCTCAACATCGGATCCACATGTTTAATTAGAGATAAGTACACATTTTAGAAAGTACCATACCAAAAAAAGTACAGAAATTCCCACAAATAACCCCAAACAACCCACCCGGTCTGGTATAAATCGAAAATGAACATATGTCGAAATAGATATCGATACGAAGGTCAGGACCCTCAAAATCGTGTCCACAAGTCTAACTAGAGATAAGGAAACCTTTTAGCATGTCCCAAACCCAATAAAGTATAGAAATGCCTCAAATAACCCCAAACGACCCACTTGGCCTAGTTTAAATCGAAAAATGAACATATGTCAAAATAGGCATCGATTCGCAAATCACAACCCTCAACATCGTATCCACACGTCTAAAAAGAGATAAGGACCATTTTTAGAAAATCCCAACCCCAAAAAAGTATAGAAATGCCCCCAAATAACTCCAAACGATCCACCGGTCTGGTTCAGATAAAAAATGAACATATATCGAAATACGTATCGATTCGAAGGTCACGACCGTCAACATTGCATCCACACGTAAAATAAGAGATACGGACACTTTTTAAAGAATCCCTAACCCAAAAAAATACAGAAATGACTCCAAATAACCCCTAACGACCCACCCGGTCTGGTTTAAACCGGAAATCAACATATGCCAAAATAGATATCGATTCGTAGGTCACGACCCTCAACATCGCATTCACACGTCTAATAAGAGATAAGGAGACTTTTTAGAGAATCCCAAACCCAAAAAAGTATAGAAATGCCCCCAAATAACCCCAAACGACCCACCCGGTCAGGTTTAAACCTAAAATGAACATATGTCAAAATAGGTATCGATTCGAAAGTCACGACCCCCAACATCGCATCCACACATCTAATAAGAGATAAGGAAACTTTTTAGAAAATACAAAACCCAAAAAAGTATAGAAATGCCACCAAATAACCCCAAAGGACCGACCCGGTCTGGATTAAACCAAAATTGGGCATATGTCGAAATAGGTAACGATTCGAAGGTCACGACCCTCAACATCGCATCCACACATCTAATAAGAAATAAGGACACTTTTTAGAGAATCCCTAACCCAAAAAGGTGCAGCAATTCCCCCAGATAACCCCAAACAACCCACCCGATCTGGTTTAAACCGAAAATGAACATATGTTGAAATAGGTATCGATTCGAAGGTCAAGACCCTCAACATCGCAACCAGACGTCTATTAAGAGATAAGGACACTTTTTAGAGAATCCCAAACAAAAAAAAGTACAGAAATGCCCCCAAATAACCACAAACGATCCACCCTGTCTGGTTTAAACCGAAAATGAACATATGTCGAAATAGGTAACGATTCGAAGGTCTTGACCCTCAACATCGGATCCACACGTTTAATTAGAGATAAGTACACATTTTAGAGAATCCCAAACCCAAAAAGGTGCAGCAATTCCCCCAAATAACCCCAATTAACCCACCCGGTCTGGTTTAAACAAAAAATGAACATATGTTGAAATAGGTATCGATTCGAAGGTCACGACCCTCAACATCGCATCCAAACGTCTATTAAGAGATAAGGACACTTTTTAGAGAATCCCAAACCAAAAAAAGTATAGAAATGCCCCCAAATAACCACAAACGACCCACCCTGTCTGGTTTAAATCGAAAATGAACATATGTCGAAATAGGTATCGATTTGAAGGTCACAACCCTCAACATCGCATGCATACATCTAATTAGAGATTAGGACTCTTTTTAGAGAATCCCAAACCCAAAAGAGTGCAGAAATTCCCCCAAATAACCCCAAACGACGCACTCGGTCTGGTTCAAACCAAAAAAGAACGTATGTCGAAATAGGTATCTATTCGAAGGTCACGACCCTCAATATCGCATCCACATGTCTAATAAGATATAAGGACACTTTTTAAAGAATCCCAAACCCAAAAAAGTACAGAAATAACCCCAAATAACCCCAAATGACCCACCCGGTCTGGTTTAAATAAAAAATGAACACATGTCGAAATAGGTATCGATTCAAAGGTCACGACCCTCAAAATCGCATCCACACATCTAATAAGAGATAAGGATACTTTTTAGAAAATTCAAAACCCTAAAAAGTACAGAAATGCCCCCAAATAACCCAAAACGACCCACCTAGTCTTGTTTATATAAAAAATGAACATATGTCGAAATAGGCATCGATTTGCAGGTCACAACCCTCAACATCGCATCCACACGTCTAATAAGAGATAAAGACACCTTTTAGAAAATCCCAAACCCAAAAAAGTACAGAAATGCCCTCAAATAACTCTAAACGACCCACCGGTCTTGTTTGGACCGGCATT
Source organism: Telopea speciosissima (assembly GCF_018873765.1). Classification (NCBI taxonomy): domain Eukaryota; kingdom Viridiplantae; phylum Streptophyta; class Magnoliopsida; order Proteales; family Proteaceae; genus Telopea; species Telopea speciosissima. Next base: position 37,159 of record NW_025317576.1, read on the forward strand.
GAACATATGTTGAAATACTCATCGATTTGAAACTCACGACCCTCAACATCGTATCCACACATCTAATAAGAGATAAGGACACTTTTTAGAGAATCCCAAACCCATAAAGTACAGAAATGCCCCCAAATAACCCCAAACGACCTGCCCGGTCTGGTTTAAACCGAAAATGAACATATGTAAAAATTGGTATCGATTCGAAGGTCACGACCCTCCACATTGCATCCTCATGTCAAATAATAGATAAGGACACTTTTTAGAAAATCCTAGGCCCAAAAAAGTACAAAAATACCCCCAAATAACCCCAAATGACCCACCCGGTCTGGTTTAAATCGAAAATGAACACATGTCGAAATAGGTATCGATTCGAAGGTCACGACCCTCAAAATCGCATCCACACGTCTAATAAGAGAAAAGGATACTTTTTAGAAAATACCATACCCTAAAAAGTACAGAAATGCCCCCAAATAACCACAAACGACCAACCTAGTATGGTTTAAATAAAAAATGAACATATGTCGAAATAGGCATCAATTTGTAGGTCACAACCCTCAACATCGCATCCACACCTCTAATAAGAGATAAGGACACCTTTTAGAAAATCCCAAACCCAAAAAAGTACAGAAATGCCCTCAAATAACTCTAAACGACCCACCGGTCTTGTTCGGACCGGCATTGAACATATGTCGAAATACTCATCGATTTGAAACTCACGACCCTCAACATCGCATCTACACATCTAATAAGAGATAAGGACACTTTTTAGAGAATCCCAAACCCATAAAGTACAGAAATGCCCCCAAATAACCCCAAACGACCCACCCGGTCTGGTTTAAACCGAAAATGAACATATGTAAAAATTGGTATCGATTCGAAGGTCACGACCCTTCACATTGCATCCACATGTCAAATAATAGATAAGGACACTTTTTAGAAAATCCTAGGCCCAAAAAAGTACAAAAATGTCCCCAAATAACTCCAAACGACCCACCCGGTCTGGTTTAAGCCGTAAATGAACACATGTCAAAATTGGCATCTATTCGAAGGTCACGACCTTCAACATCGTATCCACACATCTAATGAGAGATAAGGACACTTTTTAGAAAATTCCAAACCCAAAACACTATAGAAATGCCCCCAAATAACCCAAAACGACCCATCTTATCTAGTTCAAACCGAAAATGAACATATGTCGAAATAGGTATCGATTCAAAGGTTACGACCCTCAACATCGCATCCGCACGTCTAATAAAAGATAAGGACACTTTTTAAAAAAATACAAAACCCAAAAAGTACAGAAATACCCCCAAATAACCCCAAACTTTGGACCCGGTCTGGATTAAACCGAAACTGGACATATGTCGAAATAGGTAACGATTCGAAGGTCACGACCCTCAACATCGCATCCACACGTCTAGTAAAAGATAAGGACACTCTCTAGAGAATCCCAAACCCAAAAAAGTACAGAAATGCCCCCAAATAACCCCAATGACCCACCTAGTCTGGTTTAAACAAAAAATGAACACATGTCAAAATAGGTATCGATTCGAAGGTCATGACCCTCAACATCGCATCCACACATCTAATAAGAGATAAGGGCACTTTTTAGAAAATACAGAACCCAAAAAAGTACAGAAATGCCCCCAAATAACCCCAAACGAACCACCCGGTCTGGTTTAAACCGAAAATGAACATATGTCGAAATAGTTATCTATTCGAAGGTCACGACCATCAACATCGCATCCACACGTCTAATTAGATATATGGACAATTTTTAGAAAGCCCCAAACCCAAAAAAGTATAAAAATTCCCCCAACCCCAAATGACCAACCTGGTATGGTTTAAATCGAAAATGAACATATGTCGATATAGGCATCGATTCGCAGGTCACATCCCTCAACATCGAATCCACACGCCTAATAAGGGTTAAGGACAACTTTTAGAACAACTCAAACCCAAAAAAGTACAGAAATGCCCCCAAATAACTCCAAATGACCCACCGGTCTTGTTCGGACCGGCATTGAACATATGTCAAAATACATATCGATTCGGAGCTCACGACCCTCAACATCGCATCCACATGTCTAATAAGAGATAAGGACACTTTTTAGAGAATTCCAAACTCATAAAGTACAGAAATGCCCCCAAATAACCTCAAACGACCCATCCGGTCTAGTTTAAACCAAAACTTAACATATGTCAAAATTGGTATCAATTCGAAGGTCACGACTCTCAACATCGTATCCACACTTCAAATAAGAGATAAGGGCTCTTTTTAGAAAATCCCAAGCCCTATAAAGTACAGAAATGACCCCACATAACCCCAAACGACCCACCCCGTCTGGTTTAAACCGTAAATGAACATATGTCGAAGTAGGTATCCATTCGAAGGTCACACAACCCTCAACATCGCATGCACATGTCTAATAAGAGATAAGGACCCTTTTTAAAAAATACCAAGCCAAAAAAAGTTCAGAAATGCCCCCAAATAACCCCAAACGACCCACCCAATCTGGTTTAAACTGAAAAATGAACATATGCCAAAATAGGTATCGATTCGAAGGTCATGACCCTCAACATCGCATCCACATGTCTAATAAGAGATAAGGACCCTTTTTAGAAAATACCAAAGCCAAAAAAGTATAGAAATGCCCCCCAAATAACACCAAATGACCCACCCGATCTGGTTTAAATAGAAAATGAACATATGCCGAAATAGGTATCGATTCGAAGGTCACGACCCTCAACATCGTATCCACACGTCTAATATGAGATATGGACACTTTTTAGAGAATTTCAAATGCAAAAAAGTACTTAAATGCCCCCAAATAACCCCAAACGACCCACCCGGTCTGGTTTAAACCGAAAATGAACGTATGTCAAAATAGGTATCGATTCGAAATCTGCTGGCTGGTTGAGCTCTCTCCAGCCCAAAACAGTACAAAAATGTCCCCAAATAACCCCAAATAACCCACCCGGTCTGGTTTTAACCGAATATGAACATATGCCGAAATAGATATCGATTAGAATGTCACGACCCTCAACATCGCATCCACATGTCTAATAAGAGATAAGGATACTTTTTAGAAAATACCAAACCAAAAAAAGTACAGAAATGCCCCCAAATAACCCCAAACGACCCACCTAGTCAAGTTTAAACCGAAAATGAACATATGCCGAAATAGGTATCGATTCGAAGGTCCCGACCCTCAAAATCGTATCCACACATCTAATAAGAGATAACGACACTTCCTAGAAGATCCAAAATCAAAAAAAGTATAGAAATGCCCCCACATATCCCCAAACGACCCACCCGGTCTGGTTGAAACCAAAAGCAAACATATGTCGAAATAGGTATCGATTCGAACGTCACGACCCTCAACATCGGATCCACAGGTCTAATAAGACATGAGGATACTTTTTAGGGAATTGCAAACAAAAAAAAGTACAAAAATGCCCCCAAATAACCCAAACGACCCACCCGGTCTGGTTTAAACCGAAAATGAACATATGTTGAAATAGGTATCGATTCGAAGGTTTCGACTCTCAACATCGCATCCACACGTCTAATAAGAGATAAGGACACTTTTCAAAAAATCCCAAGCCCAAAAAAGTACAAAAATACCCCCAAATAACCCAAAACAACCCACCCGGTCCGATTTAAACCGAAAATGAACATATGTCGAAATCGATATTGATTCGAACGACACAACCATCAACATCCCATCCACACGCCTAATAAGAAATAAAGACATATTTTAGAATATACAAAACCCAAAAAAGTATAGAAATGCCCCCAAATAACCCAAAACGACCCACCCGACCTGGTTTAAACCGAAAATGAACATATGCCAAAGTAGGTATCGATTCGAAGGTCACAACCCTCAACATCGCATCCACATGTCATTTAAGAGATACGGACACCTTTTAGAAAATCCCAACCCCAAAAAAGTACAGAAATGCCCCTAAATAAACCCAAACGACTCACCCGGTCCAGTTTAAACCAAAAACGAACATATGCCGAAATAGGTATCGATTCAAAGGTCACGACCCTCAAAATCGCATCCACACATGTAATAAGAGTTAACGACACTTTTTTGAAGATCCCAAACCCAAAAAAGTACAGAAATGCCACCAAATAACGCCAAACATCGCACCTGGTCTAGTTTAGACAGAAAATAAATATATTTCAAAATAGGTATCGATTCGAAGGTCACGACCCTCAACATCGCATCCACACGTCTAATATGAGATAAGGATACTTTTTAGGGAATCGCAAACCTAAAAAAGTATTGAAATGCCCCCAAATAACCCCAAACGAACCACCCGGTCTGGTTTAAACCGAAAATGAACATATGTCAAAATAGGTATCGATTCGAAGGTCCCGACTCTCAACATCGCATCCACACGTCTAATAAGAGATAAGGCCACTTTTCAAAAAATCCCAAGCCCAAAAAAGTACAAAAATGCCCCCAGATAACCACAAACAACCCACCCAGTTTGGTTTAAACCGAAAATGAACATATGTCGATATAGGTATCGATACGAACGTCACGACCATCAACATCCCATCCACACGTCTAATAAGAGATAAGGACAGTTTTTAGAATATACAAAACCCAAAAAAGTATAGAAATGCCCCCAAATAACCCCAAACGACCCACCTAGTCGGGTTTAAACCGAAAATGAACATATGTTGAAATACGAATCGATTGGAAGGTCACGATCCTCAACATCGTATCCACACATCTAATAAGAGATAAGCCCACTTGTCAGAAAATCCCAAGCCCAAAAAGTACAGAAATGCCCCCAAATAACCAAAAACGACCCACTCGGTCTTGTTAAAATCGAAAATGAACATATGTCGAATTGGGTATGGATTCGAAGGTCACGACCCTCAACATCGCATCCACACGTCCAATAAGAGATAAGGACACTTTTTACAAAATACTAAACCCAAAAAAGTACAGAAATGTCCCCAAATAACCCCAAACAACCCACCCGGTCTGGTTTAAACCGAATATGAACATATGCCGAAATAGATATCGATTATAATGTCACGACCCTCAACATCGCATCCACACGTCTAATAAGAGATATGGACACTTTTTAGAAAATCCAAAACCCAAAAAGTACAGAAATGCCCCCAAATAACCCCAAACGACCCACCTGGTCTGGTTTAAACCGAAAATGTGTATATACCGAAATAGGTATTGATTTGATGGTCACGACACTCAACATCGCATCCACACGTCCAATAAGAAATAAGGACACTTTTTATAAATTCTCAAGCCCAAAAAAGTATAGAAATGGCCCCAAATAACCCTAAACGACCCACCCGGTCTGGTTTCAACCGAATATGAACATATGCCGAAATAGGTATCGATTCGAATGTCACGACCCTCAACCTCGCATCCACACGTCTAATAAGAGATAAAAACACTTTTTAGAAAATCTGAAAACCAAAAAAGTACAGAAATGCCCCCAAATAACTCCAAACGACCCACCAGTCTGGTACGTATTGATTTGAAGGTCACAATCCTAAACATCACATCCACATGTCAAATAAGAGATAAGGACACTTTTTAGAGAATCGAAAACCCAAAAAAGTACAGAAATGCCCCCAAATAACCTAAAATGACCCACCTGGTCTGGTTTACACCGAAAATGTGCTTATACCGAAATAGGCATCGATTCGAAGGTCACGACCCTCAACATCGCATCCACACGGCTAATAAGAGATAAGGACACTTTTTAGAAATTCCAAAGCCCAAAAAAGTATAGAAATGCCCCTAAATAACCCAAAACGACCCACCCAATCTTATTTAAACTGAAAATGTACTCATGCCGAAATAGGTAATGATTCGAAGGTCATGACCCTCAACATCACATCCCCAAGTCTCATAAGAGATAAGGATACTTTTTAGAAAATACCAAACCCAAAAAAGTATAGAAATGCCCCCAAATAACCCCAAACGACCCACCCAGTCGGGTTTAAATCGAAAATGAACATATGCCGAAATAGGTATCGATTCGAAGGTCACGACCCTCAAAATTGCATCCACACATCTAATAAGAGATAACGACACTTCTTAGAAGATCCAAAACCCAAAAAAGTATAGAAATGCCCCCAATTAACCCCAAACGACCCACCCGGTCTAGTTGAAACAAAAAACGAACATATGTCGAAATAGGTATCGATTCGAAGGTTTTGACTCTTAACATCCCATCCACACGTCTAATAAGAGATAAGGACACTTTTCAAAAAATCCCAAGCCCAAAAAAGTATAAAAATGCCCCCAAATAACCCTAAACAACCCACCCGGTCCGATTTAAACCGAAAATGAACATATGTTGAAATCCATATTGATTCGAACGACACGACTATCAACATCCCATCCACACGTTTAATAAGAAATAAAGACACATTTTAGAATATACAAAACCCAAAAAAGTATAGAAATGCCCCCAAATAACCCAAAACGACCCACCCGACCTAGTTTAAACCGAAACTGAACATATGCCAAAGTAGGTATGGATTCGATGGTCACGACCCTCAATATCGCATCCACACGTCTAATAAGAGATACAGACACTTTTCAAAAAATCCCAACCCCAAAAAAGTACAAAAATGCCCCCAAATAAACCCAAACGACCCACCCGGTCTAGTTAAAACAAAAAACGAACATATGTCGAAATAGGTATCGATTTGAACGTCACGACCCTCAACATCGGATCCACAGGTCTAATAAGACATGAGGATACTTTTTAGGGAATTGCAAACCAAAAAAAGTACAGAAATACCCCCAAATAACCCAAACGACCTACCCGGTCTGGTTTAAACAAAAAATGAACATATGTTGAAATAGGTATCGATTCGAAGGTTTCGACTCTCAACATCGCATCCACACGACTAATAAGAGATAAGGACACTTTTCAAAAAATCCCAAGCCCAAAAAAGTACAAAAATGTACCCAAATAACCACAAACGACCCACCCGGTCTGGTTTAAACCGAAAATGAACATATTTCGATACGATTGATACGAACGTCACGACCATCAACATCCCATCCACACGTCTAATAAGAGATAAGGACAGTTTTAAGAATATACAAAACCCAAAAAAGTACAGAAATGCCCCAAAATAACCAAAAATGACCCACTCGGTCTTGTTAAAACCGAAAATGAACATATGTCGAATTGGGTATGGATTCGAAGGTCACGACCCTCAACATAGCATCCACACGTCCAATAAGAGATAAGGACACTTTTTACAAAATACTAAACCCAAAAAAGTACAGAAATGTCCCCAAATAATCCCAAACAACCCACCCGGTCTAGTTTAAACCGAATATGAACATATGCCGAAATAGATATCGATTAGAATGTCACGACCCTCAACATCGTATCCACACGGCTAATAAGTGATAAGGACCCTTTTTAGAAAATCCAAAACCCAAAAAGTATAGAAATGCCCCCAAATAACCCCAAACGACCCACCTGGTTTGGTTTAAACCTAAAATGTGTATATACCCAAATAGGTATCGATTTGAAGGTCACGACCCTCAACATCGCATCCACACGTCCAATAAGAGATAAGGACACTTTTTATATATTCCCAAGCCCAAAAAAGTATAGAAATGGCCCCAAATAACCCTAAATGACCCACCCGCTCTGGTTTCAACCGAATATGAACATATGCCGAAATAGGTATCGATTCGAATGTCACGACCCTCAACCTCGCATCCACACATCTAATAAGAGATAAAAACACTTTTTAGAAAATCTGAAACCCAAAAAAGTACAGAAATGCCCCCAAATAATTCCAAACGACCCACCAGTCTGGTACGTATCGATTTGAAGGTCACAATCCTAAACATCACATCCACATGTCAAATAAGAGATAAGGACACTTTTTAGAGAATCGCAAACGACCCACCCGGTCTGGTTGAAACAAAAAATGAACATATGTCGAAATAGGTATCGATTCGAACGTCACGACCCTCAACATCGGATCCACAGGTTTAATAAGACATGAGGATACATTTTAGGGAATTGCAAACCAAAAAAAGTACAGAAATGCCCCCAAATAACCCAAACGACCCACCCGGTCTGGTTTAAATCGAAAAAGAACATATGTTGAAATAGGTATCGATTCGAAGGTTTTGACTCTCAACATCGCATCCACACGTCTAATAAGAGATAAGGACACTTTTCAAAAAATCCCAAGCCCAAAAAAGTACAAAAATGCCCCCAAATAATCCTAAACAACCCACCCGGTCCGATTTAAACCGAAAATGAACACATGTCGAAATCCATATTGATTCGAACGACACGACCATCAATATCCCATCCACACATCTAATAAGAAATAAAGACACATTTTAGAATATACAAAACCCAAAAAAGTATAGAAATGCCCCCAAATAACCCAAAACGACCCACCCGACCTGGTTTAAACCGAAAATGAACATATGCCAAAGTAGGTATGGATTCGAAGGTCATGACCCTCAACATCGCATCCACACGTCTAATAAGAGATACAGACACTTTTTAGAAAATGCCAACCCCAAAAAAGTACAGAAATGCCCCCAAATAAACCCAAACGACCCACCCGGTCCGATTTAAACCAAAAAAGAATATATGCCGAAATAGGTATCGATTCGAAGGTCACGACCCTCAAAATCGCATCCACACATGTAATAAGAGAATACAACACTTCTTCAAAGATCCCAAACCCAAAAAAGTACAAAAATGCCACCAAATAACGATAAATATCGCACCCGGTCTGGTTTAAACCAAAAACAAATATATTTCAAAATAGGTATCGATTCAAAGGTCACGACCCTCAACATCGCATCCACACGTCTAATATGAGATAAGGATACTTTTTAGGGAATCGCAAACCTAAAAAAGTATTGAAATGCCCCCAAATAATCCCAAACGAACCACCCGATCTGGTTTAAACCGAAAATGAACATATGTCGAAAAAGGTATCGATTCGAAGGTCCCGACTCTCAACATCACATCCACACGTCTAATAAGAGATAAGGACACTTTTTAAAAAATCCCAACCCAAAAAAGTACAAAAATGCCCCCAAATAACCACAAATGACCCACCCGGTCTGGTTTAAACCGAAAATGAACATATGTCGATATAGGTATCGATACGAACGTCAAAACCATCAACATCCCATCCACACGTCTAATAAGGGATAAGGACAGTTTTTAGAATATACAAAACCCAAAAAAGTACAGAAATGCCCCCAAATAACCCAAAATGACCCACCAAGTCTGGTTAAAACCGAAAATGAACATATGTCGAAATACGAATCGATTTGAAGGTCACGATCCTCAACATCGCATCCACACATCTAATAAGAGATAAGCACACTTGTCAGAAAATCCCAAGCCTAAAAAAGTACAGAAATGCCCCCAAATAACCCAAAACGACCCACTCAGTATGGTTAAAACCGAAAATGAACATATGTCGACTTATGTATGGATTCGAAGGTCACGACCCTCAACATCGCATCTACACGTCCAATAGGAGATATGGACACTTTTTACAAAATACTTAACCCAAAAAAGTATAGAAATGTCTCCAAATAACCCCAAATAACCCACCCGGTCTGGTTTAAACCGAATATGAACATATGCCGAAATAGATATCGATTAGAATGTCACGACCCTCAACATCGCATCCACACGTCTAATAAGAGATAAGGACACTTTTTAGAAAATCCAAAACCAAGAAAGTACAGAAATGCCCCCAAATAACCCCAAATGACCCACTTGGTCTGGTTTAAACCAAAAATGTGTATATATCGAAATAGGTATCGATTTGAAGGTCACGACCCTCAACATCGCATCCACACATCCAATAAGAGATAAGGACACTTTTTATAAACTCCCATGCCCAAAAAAGTTTAGAAATGGCCCCAAATAACCCTAAACGACCCACCCGGTCTGGTTTCAATCGAATATGAACATATGCCGAAATAGGTATTGATTCGAATGTCACGACCCTCAACCTCGCATACACACGTCTAATAAGAGATAAAAACACTTTTTAGAAAATCCGAAACCCAAAAAAGTATAGAAATGCCCCCAAATAACTCCAAACGACCCACCGGTCTGGTACGTATCGATTTGAAGGTCACAATCCTAAACATGACATCCACATGTCAAATAAGAGATAAGGCCACTTTTTAGAGAATCGTAAACCCAAAAAAGTACAGAAATGCCCCCAAATAACCCAAAATGACCCACCTGGTCTGGTTTAAACCGAAAATGTGCTTATACCGAAATAGGTATCGATTCGAAGGTCACGACCCTCAACATCGCATCCACATGGATAATAAGAGATAAGGACACTTTTTAGAAAATCGAAAGCCCAAAAAAGTATAGAAATAAGGACACTTGTTTAAACCGAAAAGTATAGAAAAGTATTGAAAGCCCGATCTTATTTAAACCGAAAATTAAATCATGCCGAAATAGGTAACGATTCAAAGGTCAAGACCCTCAACATCACATCCTCAAGTCTCATAAGCGATAAGGATACTTTTAGAAAATACCAAACCCAAAAAAGTACAGAAATGCCCCCAAATAACCCCAAACGACACACTTAGTCGAGTTTAAACCGAAAATGAACATATGCCGAAATAGGTATCGATTCGAAGGTCACGACCCTCAAAATTGCATCCACACATCTAATAAGAGATAACGACACTTCTTAGAAGATCCAAAACCCAAAAAAGTATAGAAATGCCCCCATATAACCCCAAATGACCCACCCGGTCTGGTTCAAACCGAAAACGAACATATGTCGAAATAGGTATCGATTCGAACGTCATGACCCTCAACATCGTATCCACAAGTCTAATAAGATATGAGGACACTTTTTAGGGAATTGCAAACCAAAAAAAGTACAGAAATGCCCCCAAATAACCCAAATGACCCACCCGGTCTGGTTTAAACCGAAAATGAACATATGTTGAAATAGGTATCGATTCGAAGGTTTCGACTCTCAACATCGCATCCACACATCTAATAAGAGATAAGGACACTTTTCAAAAAATCCCAAGCCCAAAAAAGTACAAAAATGCCCCCAAATAACCCAAACGACCCACCCGGTCTGGTTTAAACCGAAAATGAACATATGTTGAAATAGGTATCGATTCGAAGGTTTCGACTCTCAACATCGCATCCACACATATAATAAGAGATAAGGACACTTTTCAAAAAATCCCAAGCCCAAAAAAGTACAAAAATGCCCCCAAATAACCCTAAACAACCCACCCGGTCCGACTTAAACCGATAATAAACATATGTCGAAATCCGTATTGATTCGTACGACACGACCATCAACATCCCATCCACACGTCTAATAAGAAATAAAGACACATTTTAGAATATACAAAACCCAAAAAAGTATAGAAATGCCCCCAAATAACCCAAAACGACCCACCCGACCTGGTTTAAATCGAAAATGAACATATGCCAAAGTAGGTATCGATTCGAAGGTCACGACCCTCAACATCGCATCCACACGTCTAATAAGAGATACAAACACTTTTTAGAAAATCCCAACCCCAAAAAAGTACAGAAATGCCTCCAAATAAACCCAAACGCCCCACCCGGTCCGGTTTAAATCGAAAATGAACATATGCCGAAATAGGTATCGATTCGAAGGTCACGACCCTCAAAATCGCATCCACACATGTAATAAGAGATAACAACACTTCTTCAAAGATCCCAAACCCAAAAAAGTACAGAAATGCCACCAAATAACGCTAAACATTGTACCGGGTCTGGTTTAAACCAAAAATAAATATATTTCAAAATAGGTATCGATTCGAAGGTCACGACCCTCAACATCGCATCAACATGTCTAATATGAGATAAGGATACTTTTTAGGGAATCGCTAACCTAAAAAAGTATTGAAATGCCCCCAAATAACCTCAAATGAACCACCCGATCTGGTTTAAACCAAAAATGAACATATGTCAAAATAGGTATCGATTTGAAGGTCCCGACTCTCAACATCGCATCCACACGTCTAATAAGAGAAAAGGACACTTTTCAAAAAATCCCAAGCCCAAAAAAGTACAAAAATGCCCCCAAATAACCACAAACGACCCACCCGGTCTGGTTTAAACCAATAATGAACATATGTCGATATAGGTATCGATACGAACGTCACAACCATCAACATCCCATCCACACGTCTAATAAGAGATAAGGACAGTTTTTCGAATATACCAAACCCAAAAAAGTACAGAAATGCCCCCAAATAACCCCAAATGACCCACCTAGTCTGGTTTAAACCAAAAATGAACATATGTTGAAATACGAATCAATTTGAAGGTCACGCTCGTCAACATCGCATCCACACATCTAATAAGAGATAAGCCCACTTGTCAAAAAATCGCAAGCCCAAAAAAGTACAGAAATGCCCCCAAATAACCCAAAATGACACACTCGGTCAGGTTAAAATCGAAAATGAACATATGTCGAATTGGGTATGGATTCGAAGGTCACGACCCTCAACATCGCATCCACACGTCCAATAAGAGATAAGGACACTTTTTATAAATTTCCATGCCCAAAAAAGTATAGAAATGACCCCAAATAACCCTAAACGACCCACCCGATCTGGTTTCAATCGAATATGAACATATGCCGAAATAGGTATCGATTCGAATGTCACGACCCTCAACCTCGCATCCACACGTCTAATAAGAGATAAAAACACTTTTTAGAAAATCTGAAACCTTAAAAAGTACAAAAATGCCCCCAAATAACTCCAAGCGACCGACCGGTCTAGTACGTATCGATTTGAAGGTCACAATCCTAAACACCACATCCACATGTCAAATAAGAGATAAGGACACTTTTTAGAGAATCGCAAACCCAAAAAAGTACAGAAATGCCCCCAAATAACCCAAAATGATCCAGCTGGTCTGTTTAAACCGAAAATGTGCTTATACCGAAATAGGTATCGATTCGAAGGTCACGACCCTCAACATCGCATCCACACTGCTAATAAGAGATAAGGACACTTTTTAGAAATTTGAAAGCCCAAAAAAGTATAGAAATGCCCCTAAATAACCAAAAACGACCCACCCGGTCTTGTTTAAATTGAAAATGAACTTACGCCGAAATAGGTAACGATTCGAAGGTGATGACCCTCAACATCACATCCACAAGTCTCATAAGAGATAAGGATACTTTTTAGAAAATACCAAACCCAAAAAGTACAGAAATGCCCCCAAATAACCCCAAACGACCCACCTAGTCGAGTTTAAACCGAAAATGAACATATGCCGAAATAGGTATCGATTCAAAGGTCACGAGCCCCAAAATCGTATCCACACATCTAATAAGAGGTAACGACACTTCTTAGAAGATCCAAAACCCAAAAAATTATAAAAATGCCCCAAAATAACCCCAACTGACCCACCCGGTCTGGTTTAAACCAAAAATGAACATATCTCGAAATAGGTATCGATTCGAACGTCACGACCCTCAACATCCCTTCCACAGGTCTAATAAGACATAAGGATACTTTTTAGGGAATAACAAACCAAAAAAAGCACAGAAATGCCCCCAAATGACCCAGTCGGTCTGGTTTAAACCGAAAATGAACATATGTTGAAATAGGTATCGACTCTCAACATCGCTTCCACACGCCTAATAAAAGATAAGGACACTTTTCAAAAAATCCCAGGCCCAAAAAAGTACAGAAATGCCCCCAAATAACGCTAAACAACCCACTCGATCTGGTTTAAACAGAAAATTAACATACGTCGAAATAGGTATCGATTCGAACGACACGACTATCAACATCCCATCCACACGTCTAATAAGAGATAAAGACACATTTTAGAATATACAAAACCCAAAAAAGTACAGAAATGCCCCCAAATAACCACAACCGACCCACCTAGTCTGGTTTAAACCGAAAATGAACATATGTCCAATTAGGTATTGATTCGAATGTCATGACCATCAACATCCAATCCACACGTCTAGTTAGAGATAAGGACACTTTTTAGAATATGCAAAACCCAAAAAAGTACAGAAATGCCCCCAAATAACCCCAAACGACCCACCTAGTCTGGTTTAAACCAAAAATGAACATATGTCAAAATACGAATCGATTCGAAGGTCACGACCCTCAACATCGCATCCACACATCTAATAAGAGATAAGCACACTTGTCAGAAATTTCCAAGCCCAAAAAAGTACAAAAATGCCCCCAAATAACCCAAAACGACCCACCCGGTCTGGTTTAAACCGACAATGAACATACGCCGAATTAGGTATCGATTCGAAGGTCACGACCCTCAACATCGCATCCACACGTCCAATAAGAGATAAGGACACTTTTTAGAAAATCCCAACCCCAAAAAAATAAAGAAATGCCCCCAAATAACCGAAACGACCCACCCGGTCTGGTTTAAACCGAAAAATGAACATATGCCGAATTAGGTATCGATTCGAAGGTCACGAACCTCAACATCGCATCCACACGTCTAATAACAGATAAGGACACTTTTTAGAAAATACTAAACCCAAAAAAGTACGTAAATGCCCCCAAATAAACCCAAACGACCCACTCGGTCTGGTTTAAACTGAATATGAACATATGCCAAAATAGGAATCGATTAGAATGTCACGACCCTCAACATCATATCCACACGTCTAATAAGAGATAAGGACACTTTTTAGAAAAATCAAAACCCAAAATGTACAGAAATGCCCCCAAATAACCCCAAACGACCCACCTAGTCTGGTTTAAACCGAAAATGTGCATATACCGAAATAGGTATTGATTTGAAGGTCACGACCCTCAACATCGCATCCAAACGTCTAATAAGAGATAAGGACACTTTTTAAAAATTCCCAAGCCCAAAAAGGTATAGAAATGCCCCCAAATAACCCCAAACGACCCGCCTGGTCTGGTTAAAACCCAATATGAACATATGCCGAAATGGGTATTGATTCGAATGTCACGACCTTCAACCTCGCATCCACACGTCTAATAAGAGATAAGGACACTTTTTAGAAAATTTGAAACCCAAAAAAGTATAGAAATGCCCCCAAATAACTCCAAACGACCCACCGGTCTGGTACATTTCGATTCGAAGGCCACAATCCTAAACATCACATCCACATGTCAAATAACGGATAAGGACAATTTTTAAAGAATCGCAAACCCAAAAAAGGATAGAAATGCCCCCAAATAACCCGAAATGACCCACCTGGTCTGGTTTAAATCGAAAATGTGCATATACCGAAATAGGTATCGATTCGAAGGTCACGACCCTCAACATCGTATCCACACAGCTAATAAGTGATAACGACACTTTTTTCAAATTCCCAAGCCCAAAAAAGTATACAAATGCCCCAAAATAAGCCAAAACGACCCACCCGGCCTTGTTTAAATCGAAAATGTACATATGCCGAAATAGGTATCGATTCGAAGGTCACGACCGTTAACATCACATCCACATGCCTAATAAGAGATAAGGACACTTTTTAGAAAATACCAAACCCAAAAAAGTACAGAAATTCCCCCAAATAACCCCAAACGACCCACCTAGTCGAGTTTAAATCGAAAATGAACATATGCCGAAATAGGTATCAATTTGAAGGTCACAACCCTCAAATTCGCATCCACACATCTAATAAGAGATAACGACACTTCTTAGAAGATCCAAAATCCAAAAAAGTATAGAAATGCCCCCAAATAACCCCCAAACCCACTCGGTCTGGTTTAGACCGAAAATGAACATATGTCAAAATAGGTATCGATTCGAACGTCATGACCCTCAACATCGCATCCACAAGTCTAATAAGAGATAATAATACTTTTTAGGGAATTGCAAACCGAAAAAAGTATAGAAATGCCCCCAAATAACCCTAAACGACCCACCCGATCTGGTTTAAATAAAAAATGACATATGTTGAAATAGGTATCGATTCGAAGGTTTCGACCCTCAACATCATATCAACATTTCTAATAAGAGATAAGGACACTTTTCAAAAAAAATCCCAAGCCCAAAAAAGTACAGAAATGCCTCCAAATCACCCTAAACAACCCACCCGGTCTGGTTTAAACCGAAAATGAATATGTGTCAAAATAGGTATCAATTCGAATGACACGACCATCAACATCCCATCCACATGTCTAATAACAGAAAAAGACACATTTTAGAATATATAAAACCAAAATAAGTACAGAAAAGCCCCCAAATAACCCAAAAATGACCCACCCGGCCTAGTTTAAACAAAAAATTAACATATGCCAAAATTGGTATCGATTCGAAGGTCACAACCCTCAACATCGTATCCACACGTCAAATAAGAGATATAAACACCTTTTAGAAAATCCAAACCCCAAAAAAGTACAAAAAAGCCCCCAAATAACCCTAAACGACCCACTCGGTCTAGTTTAAACCCAAAATGAACATATGCCGAAATAGGTATCAATTAGAAGGTTACGACCCTCAAAATTGCACCCACACATGTAATAAGAGATAATGACACTTCTTAGAAGATCCAAAATCCAAAAAAGTACAAAAATGCCTCCAAATAACCCCAAACATT